>NC_090186.1:796443-1031443 GCF_024679245.1 Pseudorasbora parva
TTTCCTCACAGAGTGACTCACTTTCCTCACGCGGCGGGCGAATCACTTTCCTCACTGAGCGAATCACTTTCCTCACTGAGCGACTCACTTTCCTCACTGAGCGACTCACTTTCCTCACGCGACGGGCGAATCACTTTCCTCACAGAGCGACTCACTTTCCTCACGCGGCAGGCGAATCACTTTCCTCACTGAGCGAATCACTTTCCTCACAGAGCGACTCACTTTCCTCACGCGGCGGGCGAATCACTTTCCTCACAGAGCGAATCACTTTCCTCACAGAGCGAATCACTTTCCTCACGCGACGGGCGAATCACTTTCCTCACAGAGCGACTCACTTTCCTCACGCGACGGGCGAATCACTTTCCTCACAGAGCGACTCACTTTCCTCACGCGGCAGGCGAATCACTTTCCTCACTGAGCGAATCACTTTCCTCACAGAGCGACTCACTTTCCTCACGCGGCGGGCGAATCACTTTCCTCACTGAGCAAATCACTTTCCTCACGCGACGGGCGAATCACTTTCCTCACAGAGCGACTCACTTTCCTCACGCGGCAGGCGAATCACTTTCCTCACTGAGCGAATCACTTTCCTCACAGAGCGACTCACTTTCCTCACGCGGCGGGCGAATCACTTTCCTCACTGAGCGAATCACTTTCCTCACTGAGCGAATCACTTTCCTCACTGAGCGACTCACTTTCCTCACGCGACGGGCGAATCACTTTCCTCACAGAGCGACTCACTTTCCTCACGCGGCAGGCGAATCACTTTCCTCACTGAGCGAATCACTTTCCTCACAGAGCGACTCACTTTCCTCACGCGGCGGGCGAATCACTTTCCTCACTGAGCGAATCACTTTCCTCACAGAGCGAATCACTTTCCTCACGCGGCGGGCGAATCACTTTCCTCACTGAGCGAATCACTTTCCTCACAGAGCAAATCACTTTCCTCACGCGGCGGGCGAATCACTTTCCTCACTGAGCGAATCACTTTCCTCACAGAGGGAATCACTTTCCTCACAGAGCGAATCACTTTCCTCACAGAGGGAATCACTTTCCTCACTGAGCGAATCACTTTCCTCACTGAGCGAATCACTTTCCTCACAGAGCGAATCACTTTCCTCACAGAGCGACTCACTTTCCTCACGCGGCGGGCGAATCACTTTCCTCACTGAGCGAATCACTTTCCTCACAGAGCGAATCACTTTCCTCACGCGGCGGGCGAATCACTTTCCTCACAGAGCGAATCACTTTCCTCACGCGGCGGGCGAATCACTTTCCTCACAGAGCGAATCACTTTCCTCACGCGGCGGGCGAATCACTTTCCTCACTGAGCGAATCACTTTCCTCACTGAGCGAATCACTTTCCTCACAGAGCGAATCACTTTCCTCACGCGGCGGGCGAATCACTTTCCTCACTGAGCGAATCACTTTCCTCACTGAGCGAATCACTTTCCTCACAGAGCGACTCACTTTCCTCACGCGGCGGGCGAATCACTTTCCTCACTGAGCGAATCACTTTCCTCACAGAGCGACTCACTTTCCTCACTGCAGCGCGCTGCTGCACACGTCATTATTTAGCTCCGCTCACACGACACGCCCCCACCCGCTCGGCTTTTTTCACGATCGAGTGCGTGAAGTCGGACAGCTGTTGTGTGTAAATCGGCTGTACACTCGTTATTGCGGCGCGTGAGACTGAATGACTGCACTCGAACATGTCCACTATGATGTCGGACAACACTACTGGCCGTCCCTTCAAATAATGCCCTATTTCAGGGTATAGGGTCGATTTCAGATTCAGCCCCTGTCGTGGAGACTGAGCAGCCCAACATCTCGATTGAGACAGCGCAGTCTGTCAGGTGTGTGTGCGCGCCCGCCGATCTGTGTGTGACTTGTGTAGGTGAGTTTGTGTGCACATGTATGTTTGAGTGTGTTTTAAGTACAATTACAAAGCAATTCATTGGTTTTGTTTAACTCTGAATCAATTTTCGAGTTGCGTTGTGGTAAAAATAGCTACGGGTAACGCCAGCTGATTGAGGAGTGCAGCCATTCTACGTCATCAACCTAGAACGCAAACAAAATGGCGCCGCCCATGGTCCAAATATAAAATCGTTTTTTTAAATAACGTCGATCTTTCATGGGTTTTCTACTACATAATTCAGTAAGAGACATCATTTATGTTATATTAAGCCATACAAGTCTCAACACCAGGGGATCCCTTTAAATAATGTTAACAGGTCTTAATTTTCCTACGTCCATCTAACGCTACCTCATTGAAACGCTATCGCCTCCTGCAGCACGCGCACACGTGTGTGTGTGTGTGTTTGTTCCGTAGTGTTTGTAGTTCTTTCTTTCACTAGACCAACTATTGTTCGCTCTATTACAACTACAAATTAGACAAGCATGCGTCTTATATTGCAGCCAATCAGCTTTCGTGTTATTGGCACGAGCCTCTTTCTGATCTCCACAGACAGACGCATAAAACGGATTTTATGTGATTTATGACGGTTCTTGTAGTTCCGCGATCGTGAACGCGAAGGCGAATCTCTCACCATCTTGCTTAATGACCAAATAAAAGTATAATATACCCGATTGCACTAAAATAGTTAATAACCGTGATGTGAACGGCGAACTCCGATGTCAGACGGCGTGTGTGCTGCCTGTCAGCGCTCGAGCGAGTGTAATGGATGTTATTTCTAGGCTCATTAGCCTAACGTTACTCTTGAACGATCAAATACACACATTATGCAAATGTCTATATCCTGATTTGAGTTAAAAGGTTTGGGACCTGTCAGTAAGTTCTGGATCTGCGCATTAGTAAATTCTCAAAGTGAAAGCAAACTAATAGCTTAACAACACAAACGGGGAAACAGCACTTACACTTAAAGGAACACTACAACCTTTTTAGAAATAGGGCTTATTCAACTTTGCTACATTTAGATATGTGGGGAAATACATTTTAAGCTAAGCTAGCGGCGACCCTGCCAAACTAAAACAATGCATGCACTGAGACAAACGCATTCGCCCACATATCTAAATGTCTAAAGAAGTTGAATAAGCCCTATTTCTAAAAACGGTGGAGTGTTCCTCTTTGTAGATGTGCATCTGTATGTTGTATTTATTTGTCCTATTGTCATTTGTTTATAAGTATATATTTTATTACTGACCGATTACTTGATTACGTAATTACTTGAAAACTTTTTACTTATATTAAGCAATTATTGCTGTGGTTTACTTTTAAGATGTTGGTCATATTTCCCACCCCAAGCGATCGTGTTATTAAAGATAGATAGCGCACCGCTGGACCAGCCTTTTTTGTTTTTGTAATACCAAACAAGATTCATGCATTGGTCAAATGTTATATATATATACATATGCGCTAATCCTTGTGGGATTGAGCTATGAATAATAAGTTTACTAATACTTTGTTCAATTTAAATAAATTAAATAATATAAGTTTAAGTAACTGAGTGATTCTGCATTTGCTATGCATGTTTTTTTTTATTGCACGATAAAGGTCTTAAATTTTATTCATAATGGTCTTAAAAAGTTCTTAAAACATCTTAAATTTGGCTTGGTGAAACCTGCAGATACCCTGTCAGTGACTCTGATTCCTGCTGCACACTACGAACATCTCTGCAGCTCGAGCTGGGTGAGCTGATGGAACTGAAGCAGCCGTTATCCAAGACTTAAATCACGCTTTTATTTCTATAAAAAGCCAAACGACAGTGGAAGCGTAATGTAAATGTAGCGGCGGCATATCCTATCCTAACTTCACCCTCACACTCAGTCTGGCAATATCACACAAGATCTCATCACACCCCAAGACAACGGGAAAAGAACAGCAGATGACGTCGGGTGCTTTTCTACGCAGAGCGCTCCTACAAAACACGAGCTGCCCGCGGCACATAAAGAGAGCAAAATGCTCACCACTATAGAAATTGTTTTAAAAGGCACAATTATATGATTCTTAATTGTGTGGAAGTATAACCTTAACTTTCTTGTAATAGTTTCTCATTCTTGCATGTTGTACTGACGTTACTGTAACCTTTAAACAACATTATATTAATAACAAGAAAACTGGACATTTTAACATTATAGAAACATTTCAAATCAAAGTTCCCATAACCTTTTTAGGAACTGGGCTCATTTTGTTAGCCGGGCTCCATTGTGGGGACATTTGGTAGTAAAACCAGAGATCATTGTGGGACCAGCCAGTGGTCCAAATGAGAAAAATTAATAAATTATGCTTCTTTCTATAATTTGATGAGGTTTTTCAGCATTAATATGTGTTCCTCTGACCTAAATATTGTCCCAGTGGCTAGAAATGTTGATGGGTGTAAACCGAGTTCTGGCCGTCTTTCTCTGCCTTTGAGATAATGAGAGCCCAGACGAGCTGATCTTGAGTTCTCCTGTTATGACGTCATCAGGAAAGGTTTCCTCCCCTTCCTCTGCTTTGCCCACCCAGAGAATTAGTAGAGAATGGATTCAGTTTATCAGTCGCGATGTCAGCTCAGGCTTTACCATACGGATTCGACAGCACCGCTGAATCAAGCCAATAGCTAAAACCATCAACTTCACGTTGTTTCTGTTAGTTGCATGAAACTAATCTGTTATTTAAATGATTAAACTAGAGAGTGATCAAAGAACACTCTTTATAATGTTCGGATCTGTCAATCACTCATATATCTGCGGTGCACACTTGTCCAAACTGCCGTAATAATGAATGATGCTGTTATGCTCAACAGAAGCTCTTACTGTATTCATGTCGGTGTTGTGTTTGTTGTTAGTTGTGGTGAAAGCATTTTGTGAGAGAAATAACGTTGCAAAGTTCACTCGAGTTTATTCAGAGCTTTCAGATACAAACAAAATAAACTCACGCTCACAGCGCTCTCTACAACTCGGAACAATAACACTTTCTCAGCAATCTTTCCCCAGCTCTCCGTCTCAGTGGACTGGCAGCGCTGCAGCTGCTCGCACCTGACTAAACCACGCCCCCTCACTAAACCACGCCCCCTCCACCACAATCTCTTTTCTAATGTAAAGATGTTAACCAATCACAACAGTGGGTGTTTTCACTGAAGTCTCACAGCAGACACGCCCCTTGATGCTTTGATGTTAGAGGGCTAATATCAGTATAGAAAAAATGCCTTTTATTTCTAAATTATGACATTTTTTTAAAGGGGGGGGGTGAAATGCTGTTTCCTGCATACTGAGCTTTCCACTGTTAAAGACTTGGACTCCCATCCTAAACATAGACAAAGTTTCAGAAACTAATGTTGGACGTTTGATGGAGTATTTCTGTGTTAAAAATGCTCCTTCCGGTTTCTCACAAGTGTCGGAGAGTTTTTTTCGAGTATGGGTTGGCTTGACGTTAATAGAGCTGAAGGTCCTTGTATGGGCCGTACGGGCTCTTCTCCCGGTAGGGTGCGCGCGCATGACTAGAGCGAGAGAGGAAACGCACGCCCATACACACTCTCAGCTGCAGATCCAGTCGTCCGTGAACACTTCTGTCGTTATAGTCCGCGCCGCGCTCCACTTTATTCCTCTGGGTGAGGTCGAGCGACTTCAGCGCTTCAGCACAGCATTCTGGGAAGGCAGCGCTGCATTTGAACCGATTTGAACGCAGAAATGACGGGAAGCTTCACAACATCGCTTCAGTCGCGTCGCAAAGTGGATCTCCACGGTCACTGCTGTCAGGACTTCACCAAATCATACCAAAGAAGTGTGTTTCTGACGGAGCGGTCCCAGCGATAAAGGTTCGGTCCTGCTTTGGAAGCAGCTGGTGAGTAAAACTGCTTCAAATGTCAAATGGTAGTGTGTGTGTGTGTGTGTGTGTGTGTGTGTGTGTGTGTAGACATACACTTTCGTGGTCCTGGTGTGATCCTAATCTCCCCTCCATGATCAACACTATAAACACACAAACACACATTAATGTAGATATGCATCATCCACACACATTCACTATGTCAGTATCAGTGTTTGACACACTTCAGTATCTGTAGTGAGCAGTTTGGATCCTCCAGTTTGTCAGAGAGCAGCTTGACTCCTGAATCTCCTGGGTGATTGTAGCTTAGATCCAGCTCTCTCAGGTGTGAGGGGTTTGAACTCAGAGCTGAAGACAGAAAACCACAGCCTTCCTCTGTCACCATACAGCCAGACAACCTACAGATGGATCAAAACAGCCTCATCATCTATCTAGTTCTCTTTATATGTGTCACAAAAACATACCCATCAATCAAACCACACCAGACTTAGTTTGGAAGCAGACCAACACCCATCTTTTGAGCAGCCTCGGTCTGCTTGTTTGGTGCGCACCAGGGTTCGGATTGCAGCGTTCACATTTGTTCAGATTAACTGCACTAACCGAGCAATCGCACCACGGTTAGTTTTAATCAAACCAAACATGACAAGAGTGAATGCACCCTTACATGAGTTAAAGTCTTCAATGAACGCAAAGAGTTGTGAGCAAATGGGATGGGTCAAATATGCCACTAACTACACATTTCGTTTAACCCTTTGTTGAAATTATGCCCATTCGAAACCTGAATAATTCCAGAGCAAGTCAGAATAAATCAAAGTGTAACAATTTATTAACAGTCAGGTAAATGTATAATGCCAATTACATAATCAATTCAAAGGTAGCCTAATCCATATAACATCAAATACTCTGAAGAAAAGAATGAAATATACACCTGACTTCTGAAAATGACATAATGCTGGCTATCTTAAAACATCCAGCATTACGGGCTGACCTGACTACAGAATCGAGCCCTGAGCTCCTTGCAACATTTCTTTAAATACCCAGACCAGATTTATAAACTCTTTCAAATGTAAACAGTTCACAATGGGAATGTGCATTAATCAAGTCCTATAGACTTGTATGGATGAGAGGCCAAATGGCTGAAAGCCACACCCACCATACACAAAGGCAAGATATCTTTAAACTATTAAAACATTTATGATGTTCTAGTTTACTTCTGTGGAGATAAGATATTTGTACCAGTCGCACTGAGACATTTCAAATGATATCAAACACAAAATACTGTATAGTGAGGATTGACATTGTAACGAAGAGATTTCTGTTGCATTTCAGGTGATCTCAATATGAGGGGGAGCAGGAGTTTGGGGGAAGTTTCAGGTGAAAGGAAAGGCATTAAATTAGTGTCATTGTTCATATATTTTATAAATAGCTATTGTTCAGAACTGATGTATACACAAGATGCCTTTAATGGCACTGGTGCAGATATGCATTTATTTGATTGTGTGCATCGGTTAACCTGTTAAACTAAATGCCAACTTTTAGAAAAATCCTAAGAAATGCATACTCAGACTAAAACAAATACAGTTTGTGAATCCTTTGCACTAAAGGCATAATTATGGTCTCATTTGAAAGCAGACACTTGGCAGTTTACTGTAAAGTCAAAATTATAATATTTTTATAATCAAAAATAGCTATAATAAGCTTCAAAGTTTTTATTACAAAGTAAAGTTATTAGAAATGTATTTGTATTAAATATCTTTATGAAAATAAAATTGAAGTGGGCCCTGGAGGAATCTAGAAATGCACTACAGCTAAAGCCACAAGTCTGACCATGTTATATTTCAGATCTGAAGATGATAAGTCTAAAACTCTGAATTTTATTAAATGTTTTACAAGATCGTTTCATGTGATATTATTTTGAGATATCTCTAAAATATCAACTGAGGTTTATTGCCACATCTTATGAGCTTTCATTCAGTGTATTGCCTCTATTGTTTAGAGGTGCAAACTGCCCCATTCAGTTTGTCTCCCCGGCACACATTCACACTTCTGCGGACTGGTTATGGCTCTAATTATTATTCTTTTGTCTGCATTTTAATTACTAATGACTCTCTATTCAAACTGTTCTATTCAAACCTCATTTCCAAATCAAACCTCTCACTTTACCTTCAATGAGACTCTATTGAATGCATTTCGTCCAAATAAGCATTTCAGTAGTTTTACATTTAGAAAATGTTTATAAAAATAAAGTATTTGCTCAGTGGCAGGTGCATCTAGGGCAAGCTAGCATGTTAGCTTAGCACACCAGCAAAACAACAATTTATTTTATTCAAAACTTACTTCATATGACTTTATACTTTATAAGTCGAGTGATTTATATAACAATCTGTGATCTCATTTAGCTTCGGGTCAAAAAATCTGACAGAAAATACACAATGCTAAAAGCTGTGTGGAATAGCATTGCATTATAAATATAATCTATTATGAAACCACCCAACATGGCATAAAGAACACAGACCAACCATATGTTGCCGCGATTGTGAGTTTATTGCCTTCAAACGTGTTTATCTGCATGAAATAGCGATCTGACGATCTCTGGAAGCTGTTTATTTACGTAAGATACTCCCTGAATGTCACATGGCTTGACTGTTCTTCATGTGTTCCATATTAGGACTGAATGTTCAGTAGTACAGCTTTCCAGCGCCCTCCGGCTGCCAGAATGAATTGAAAACAGCACATCACAGTCTACTGCTCTCATAATCATACATCCGCGGATTTTGGAAAAAGATTGAATAAATAATACTTCTCTGTACAGAAATTTGACTCAAACATGTGAGAATCTATTAATATTTCTCCACATCTGCACACATTTGTTGTAAAAGCCCTGAGGGAAGTTGTTTTGTCGAGTGTCTTCGTGACAACCACAGGGGAGTTTTTTGATTTTTATGAATGGGAGCGCGCATATTACAATCAAAAGGTAGCGACGCCCATGATCATATGCATAACTCCTGGCACATATTAACACATTACGGTCACTATAAGACTTTGAGAATAAAACAGAGGTAAAAAAAATCAACTTTAGTCTTAGATCTTTTTAATGATGCATAGTTTGTCAAGGTAATTACTTACATCTGATAGTAATTGAGCTGATTTAAGCAAAGAGAGCTTCAGCACATCCACGTCCTCGTGAACGTTAAGAGGTAAAATAGATAGCACTGCAGAGTGAATAAATGCTACACCATCTATGAGTTACATCTACCATTTAGCTGTGTAAGAAATGGATTATTACAACTGTCAAAATAACCACTCCACATACCATTTTTGTGTTGTAAAGTTCCTTTTATTTCACATGAAGCTGTGAACATTGTCTTACCGTTATCTCTTCTTTGTGGTTGACTGTATGGGTCTCACTACAGCCCCTAGTGAGCCCCTTTATATAAGTTCTACCTATGAGGAGTTGGGTTATAAATCTGATATTTGTTGTTTTTGTTTTTTTCTTTACTGCAATTAAGCTCTTTTGAAACTGGTACATTTGTATGTGTCACTATGTGGTTTAAAATTTAAGATTTAGTACATTTCTATTTTATTTGTATTTTTCAGGTCATGTGAATTTATGTACCACCAAGATAGATTTGTTAATGGTTTGGTCCAGTTTTTGTGGCGGGAATTGTTTCTATTTAAAGAATGCTGTTTAGTGTTTAGGAAAAAAGAAAATAAGCAACCAGACGTCTGTAAATGCTCAATATCACCTGCATTATGAAGGATGAAGGATTTAACTGTATTATTCATTTATTAATTATTAGTTTACATCACTCAAACAGTTGTCAATGGAGAAACTGGCATCCAAGCAACACATAAGGGATCGATCCCGAGTTGCAACATCACTACATGCATTCTAGTAGCAGATAGTCGTGTATGCAGGGAAATTCATCATACCCCTTCGCTTAATAGTGTGGTCCCAAAAAAATATTAGTTTGAAGTGCTTTCTGGCCCTTCCCCTTACCGCTACCACTTCAGCCAAAAGAGAATCGAGACACCCCTACCCCTTCACGTGAATGTGCAAAACGAAGGGGTAGGGGAAAGGGAAGGGCTTAATCTAAGCTCTGTCTGTGAAAGCAGGCCTTAATGTGTTTAATTGTCATTAACCATGCAAAAATGTGTGCTTGCTTAATTAGTTAATTTTAATTAAAAAAACAAAACAATTGATTGACAGAATATGAAGAACATGAAAATCTTCAGGAGTCGGCTCTCCATGACAGTTTGAAACCAGACAAGACAACAGACCAAAAAACACACTCAGTTAAATATCATACAATTATAGTTTATCAACGAAATCCCGTAAAATATTGAGGTAATTTTGTGCTTAATAGCGGTGTAAATCGGCACATGTCTCATGATTCAATTCAATTACGATTATCATGTAAGAAAGATTGACTGAAAGAGAGAAGAACACACATCAACAGTCAGATCATCTACAAACACAGAGACATTACGACCATCGGACTGTAAATTATCTCTTATATGTTCTTAAATACCTCAGAATCTGCAGCTGACAGTCTGAACTCTTCAGTCCATCAGAGAGCAGTTTCATTGCTGTATCCTGCAGATCATTGTTACTCAGGTCCAGCTCTCTCAGGATACAGTTTGAGGATTGAAGAGCTGATGACAGACTCTCACAACACTGAACAGTGAGATTACAGTGAGTAAGACTGAAAGAAAGAAGAACACACACATCAACAGTCAGATCATCTACAAACACACAAAAACATTATGACCATTGGACTATAAATGATCTCTCATATGTTCTAAAATACCTCAGTATCTGCAGCTGACAGTTTGAACTCTTCAGCCGATCCGAGAGCAGCTTCACTCCTGAATCCTGCAGGTCATTGTTACTCAGGTCCAGCTCTCTCAGGGCACAGTTTGAGGATTGAAGAGCTGATGACAAACTCTCACAACACTGATCAGTGAGATTACAGTGAGTAAGACTGAAAGAGAGCAGAACACACACATCAACAGTCAGATCATCTACAAACACACAAAAACATTATGACCATTGGACTATAAATGATCTCTCATATGTTCTTAAATACCTCAGTATCTGCAGCTGACAGTTTGGACTCTTCAGTCCATCAGAGAGCAGTTTTACTCCTGAATCCTGCAGGTCATTGTTACTCAGGTCCAGCTCTCTCAGGACACAGTTTGAGGATTGAAGAGCTGATGACAAACTCTCACAACACTGAACAGTGAGATTACAGTGAGTAAGACTGAAAGAGAGAAGAACACACACATCAACAGTCAGATCATCTACAAACACACAAAAACATTATGACCATTGGACTATAAATGATCTCTCATATGTTCTTAAATACCTCAGTATCTGCAGCTGACAGTTTGGACTCTTCAGCCGATCCGAGAGCAGCTTCACTCCTGATTCCTGCAGGTCATTGTTACTCAGGTCCAGCTCTCTCAGGGCACAGTTTGAGGATTGAAGAGCTGATGACAAACTCTCACAACACTGATCAGTGAGATTACAGTGAGTAAGACTGAAAGAGAGAAGAACACACACATCAACAGTCAGACCATCTACAAACACACAAAAACATTATGACCATTGGACTATAAATGATCTCTCATATGTTCTTAAATACCTCAGTATCTGCAGCTGACAGTTTGGACTCTTCAGCCCATCAGAGAGCAGTTTCACTCCTGAATCCTGCAGGTGATTGTTACTCAGGTCCAGCTCTCTCAGGGCACAGTTTGAGGATTGAAGAGCTGATGACAAACTCTCACAACACTGATCAGTGAGATTACAGCCAGCGAGACTAGAAAAGATTAAATAATATAACATTAAAACAATAATGAAATAACAATAAACGAATGTAAAGGAAGTTGCCAGTTGTCTGTCCTCAGGAATCTGGAACAAAATATTTTTTAATATTCTAGCCTGAATGAAAAATGAAAAAAATGTAATACTTTTATAATTTAAAAGAAAATGTAATCATTTTATCATTCAAGTTCATTAAAGTTGCACAATTCTGTTTGAGAAACACTTTTGAAAGTGGATCGGACCAAGCACCATAACACACTTGTAATCAATCAGCAGCAGGGGGCGTGTCCACTCATGATGGGGGAGGAGAGACAGTGAGCCAATCAACAGTAGGGGGTCTGTCAACTAATGGAGGAGAGCGACGAAGAGGAAGAATTAAAGAAAGACTATAGAAAGAGAGATGGCTGAGAGGTATTACAATAGACAAAAGGTCAGAGGAATATCACCAGAAAAAGAAGGGTTATGATCAGGAAAGAGCTTTATGATGCACGTTAATATAAGATCATATTTCCAGCACTGGAGAGACCTAAGCAGGAGAGCCTGAAAATTGACGCCAATGTTGTTTTGATTTTGCTCAATACATATATTTAACATTGGTAACAAGTAAAATGGTGACTAACAACAATCTCTTGCTTGTATATACTCTTGTGTACTGTATGTTCATTTTTTGTTCACCCTTGTCGTTCTTTCTTCATTATTTTTCTTCACGGGATGAACTTCAAATGGCCTGCAACTTGTCTATTGCTGTTTATAGATTAATTGCCTTCAAGCGATTCTAGATGCCATATTAACAATATTGTTATTTGTTACAATGGTAGTGAAGTTCCATGCGTGGTTTTGCCTGTGGTTAATGTTATCACAAACTAAATGTAATACTATGGAAGACAAAGGGTTAATTAGAGTTCTATCTCAGTACGAATATTTACATTTTAGGCCCTACCCTTTTAAAATGAGTTTTAACATTTTACAGATGTTTCTATTTGTGTTAATGAACATAAATTTATATCTGCATTCCAACTCAAGCTACTGCTACTGTCAAATGTCCATTTTCAAAATACAAAACATGTAATATTATTAATAATATGTGCTTGTACCATGGTGAAGCCCAATGCCCGTCATGCGTGTGGAGATTGCCACACTGCTGGCAAAGGGTGCGATCGAGCCTTTCTCTCCAAATGAAGTCCGGCTTCTACAGCCCTTACTTTACTGTACCCAAGAAAACCGGTGGTTAACGACCGATCCTGGACCTGCGCGTCCTGAACCGATCCCTTCACAGGCTTCCGTTCAGGATGTTTACAGCAAAAAGCCTTTTTGAATGCATTCGTCCAGCAGATTGGTTTGCAGCGATCGACCTGACGGACGCCTACTTCCATGTCTCCTTCCTTCAGTTTGCTTTTGAGGGGCGGGCATATCAGTGCGCGGTTCTCCCATTCGGGCTAGCTCTGTCCCCTAGCGTCTTTACGTTGCTGGCAGAACGGTTTGACCCTGCACCACTGCCGAGCATTGCTCAGGGGTCAACACATGCTAGTCTGGTCAGACAACATGGCTAGAGTAGCATACATCAACCAGCAGGGTGGTCTACTAATCATAGCTATACACTGTTTGTTAATAGGCCAGAGGAGAACTGGTACCCTGACTGAGTCTGGTTTCTCCCAAGGTTTATTTTTCTCCATCATGCCCTGGTGGAGTTTTGGTTCCTTGTTTTGGTCGCCTTTAGCGTGGCTTGCTCAGTTGGGGACACTAAACGCTTTTCAACTAAATATCCAAATGAAATCAATTTATTAGGTCTTAACCAACATTATCGCTAGGGTTGTAACGGTATGAGATTTTCACAGTATGATAATCTTCTCAAAATACAAGAAAATATCACGGTTTCACGGTATTAAAAAATCTTTATTGTTTTGCTCTGTAATTTATTAATTTATTATTATAATCATCAGCTACAATGACCCATCAATAAATGAAAACAGATTTTTTTATACTTAACATATGGTTTAAGTTTAAACCTTTTTATACAAAAAAAACAAAACCTCATGAAAGTATGAGTCTACCTTTTTTTGGGGGGGGGGATACAAGAAATGTAAAAAATATTCCTCATTTGAACAAAATAAGGAATTCTATTTATCTTTTTAGATTAGAAAATAATAAACTAAACTTTAATATTTTTGAAGTTTTTAATATTTTGATATTGTAATAATTTCAGTTACTCTCCAAATTAATGTAGAAACAATTTAAAGACAGCATATTTTAAATATGTTGTAATGGCATCTTTTTATAAATGAAGGCCAGTATCACTGACACCAATGTCTCTATGAAACATTAATGACGTTACATTACAGTAGGGGTGTAAGAAAATATCGATACACATGAATATGGCGATATTATGTTTGGCGATACTGTATCGATTCTCAAAAACGCTGTATCGATATTTATATATTTATTTATTTACATCCAAGATTCGTAGCTTTGTGTTCGGTTTAAACCACAGACTGTATAACACCCAACCGCTAGATGGCAGTGTTATCTCAGAACGTATAAAGGACGCGGAGCCGGAGAAGCGCAAGGTAAAAGTGCGTGCATCACTAGTGTTTACATTAGCAAACCCAGCTCTCAAATCGATAGCATTATTCCGCTCCTGCAGTATACAGAGAAGCCACTAAGGAAATCGACAAGAAACATTTTGTTTGCAAAATAGGCCAAGTTATAATCTAATACTCGGGAAACACATTGAAACAGAGAGCTCGCTTAACATCCTGACGTCACCCGCGCTGCTGAGAATTGTTTCGATAGAATGTCCTGCAAGTTTTCCTCTTAGTAACAAAATAAACACATGCCAAAACTGACAGCGGTGGCAGGAGAACGAAAGATAATAGCGATGTGGATATGGATGCACCAGCTCTGCAGTTCAGTAACGTTACTTGAAATAGCACTTTATACAATAGACTGCTTTATAGAAAACAGCTTTAGGGTCCGATCACACAGAACGCGTTTTTCAGCTTCGAAAACGCGAGGCGCACTGCACTCCCTTCTTTGGTCAGCGTTTTCTCATTCAAAAAAGAGCAGTGCGCTTTAATGTTTCTAGGCAACCCCCGAATCACCTGTACAGTCAGTCAAATCAATGTAACGGTCAACACAACGGAAGGCCCGCCGCTTCATTCATTCGATTGGACAACAGAAAATAAGCGTGATGATGTCGTGCGCTTTTCTGCTCAGTTGACTTTTTTTCAACTTCATGCGCTCGCAGCGCTCCTTCAAAAACACGAGGCGCACAGGGCGCATAAGCAGCGCGCATAACGCTCTCTGCCAACTGAAACCCATTCAAAAAAGGCGCCTCTCGCTGCAAAAAGCGTTCTGTGTGATCGGGGCTACTGTGTTAAATATAAAACAAACGGTCATTCAGTCATGAAACGGACTGCACTTTCTGTTGTTAAATAGCCACTGCTATACTGTGAACCTTTAAAACATATACACATAAAGAATCCTGCAGTCACTTTACATTTCCCTTAACTTAGATTGCACATTGCATATGATTAGTGATATAAATTATAGGCTGTATTAATTAAATAAAATACTTTGTCTCATGTTTTAGGCTTATGGTTGTGTTCTTTATTCTTTTAAATTATAAAAAAAAAACACACAAAAAAGAAATATAGCAATATACAGTATTGTTCAAAATAATAGCAGTACAATGTGACTAACCAGAATAATCAAGGTTTTTAGTATATTTTTTTATTGCTACGTGGCAAACAAGTTACCAGTAGGTTCAGTAGATTGTCAGAAAACAAATGAGACCCAGCATTCATGATATGCACGCTCTTAAGGCTGTGCAATTGGGCAATTAGTTGAAAGGGGTGTGTTCAAAAAAATAGCAGTGTCTACCTTTGACTGTACAAACTCAAAACTATTTTGTACAAACATTTTTTTTTCTGGGATTTAGCAATCCTGTGAATCACTAAACTAATATTTAGTTGTATGACCACAGTTTTTTAAAACTGCTTGACATCTGTGTGGCATGGAGTCAACCAACTTGTGGCACCTCTCAGCTGTTATTCCACTCCATGATTCTTTAACAACATTCCACAATTCATTCACATTTCTTGGTTTTGCTTCAGAAACAGCATTTTTGATATCACCCCACAAGTTCTCAATTGGATTAAGGTCTGGAGATTGGGCTGGCCACTCCATAACATTAATTTTGTTGGTTTGGAACCAAGACTTTGCCCGTTTACTAGTGTGTTTTGGGTCATTGTCTTGTTGAAACAACCGTTTCAAGGGCATGTCCTCTTCAGCATAGGGCAACATGACCTCTTCAAGTATTTTAACATTTGCAAACTGATCCATGATCCCTGGTATGCGATAAATAGGCCCAACACCATAGTAGGAGAAACATGCCCATATCATGATGCTTGCACCTCCATGCTTCACTGTCTTCACTGTGTACTGTGGCTTGAATTCAGAGTTTGGGGGTCGTCTCACAAACTGCCTGTGGCCCTTGGACCCAAAAAGAACAATTTTACTCTCATCAGTCCACAAAATGTTCCTCCATTTCTCTTTAGGCCAGTTGATGTGTTCTTTGGCAAATTGTAACCTCTTCTGCACATGCCTTTTTTTTAACAGAGGGACTTTGCGGGGGATTCTTGAAAATAGATTAGCTTCACACAGACGTCTTCTAACTGTCACAGTACTTACAGGTAACTCCAGACGGTCTTTGATCATCCTGGAGGTGATCATTGGCTGAGCCTTTGCCATTCTGGTTATTCTTCTATCCATTTTGATGGTTGTCTTCCGTTTTCTTCCACGTCTCTCTGGTTTTGCTCTCCATTTTAAGGCATTGGAGATCATTTTAGCTGAACAGCCTATCATTTTTTGCACCTCTTTATAGGTTTTCCCCTCTCTAATCAACTTTTTAATCAAAGTACGCTGTTCTTCTGAACAATGTCTTGAACGACCCATTTTCCTCAGCTTTCAAATGCATGTTCAACAAGTGTTGGCTTCATCCTTAAATAGGGGCCACCTGATTCACACCTGTTTCTTCACAAAATTGATGACCTCAGTGTTTGAATGCCACACTGCTATTTTTTTTGAACACACCCCTTTCAACTAATTGCCCAATTGCACAGCCTTAAGAGCGTGCATATCATGAATGCTGGGTCTCGTTTGTTTTCTGAGAATCTACTGAACCTACTGGTAACTTGTTTGCCACGTAGCAATAAAAAATATACTAAAATCCTTGATTATTCTGGTTAGTCACATTGTACTGCTATTATTTTGAACAATACTGTATTGCCTCTCTTACAATATCGCAATATATTGTATCGTGATACGTGATTGTATCGCCAGAGTCTTGGCAATACACAGCCCTACATTACAGTATAAATGAAAGCTACCCAATTTCAACATTTTTTTATTTATTTTTTTATTTGAGTGAACTTAAAACAAATCTTTAAATAAACTCATTATTAAAAAAATATAGTTACCAGTTGCCTTCCCTGTTAGACATATACAGAAATGTAAGTTATCAAACAGCTTTCTTAACTGCATAAATAATACATTAAATATAGAATAATCGTCTTTTCTCTGTTCCCGTTATTTCTTTGTTCATCAGTGTTTAAAATCGTCCGCCGCCGAACATGATGCAGATCTAACGCGCAGACACGTGCATCTCACTTTCTCACGTTTATTTAAGACGTTATTTAACTATTTTAAGACTCCTATTATGAGAATACTCAACTCAACTGACATTTTGACAGCAGTCCATTCCCTGTGTTGCTGTTATTGTTTGTTCAAGAGCGAAAGAGAACTCGATGAGTGCACGAGACTGGCGCAACTAACTTATGGATCTGATTGAGGCGCAGACAGGACATCGACATACAGCGCGTTCTCCTCTGTCTTGTGTGTATGTGTGTGTTTGTGTGTCAGGATATCGACATAAAGTGCGTTTTCTTCTGTCTTGTGTCTGTGTGTGAGTGTGTGTGTGTGTCTCAGGACACTGACATAGGCTACAGCACGTTCTCTTCTGTCTTGTCTTGTGTGAGTGTGTCAGGACATCGACATACAGCTTAGATGGTTTAAAAGCATTACATAAATAAGAGCGTGATGGTGTTCATGAATATGGGAGAACATGTTCGACGTATTTCCTGCTTTTGCAGCCACTCTTCATGCAAACTGGATAATCCTCTTTAAGGACAACCCTGCAGTAATTTTTCAAATACTCAAAGTATTCCAATACTGCAGATTGTAACTTTTTTTTGGTCAGGGGATAGAGATTAGAATTTGTAGCCTCTGGCTCTGACATTTTCTCAGTTGTACATAGAGTGGAGTCTAAGCAGTGACGTATAATGACGTTGCATATGCGCAGTGCGCAGGTGAGATCTGTTTTCATTTTTTCTCCAAAACCGTGCATAAGCAAATGCTCACGGGATGATAATCGTACATGTCAATATCGCAATAAACCGCCATACCGATTTACTGTTGCAACCCTAATTGTCGCTATATGATAAATTAAAATAAGCTGATAACATCACCGTTTTCTCCAGAACCACTGTACAGACAAATCAAATGTTGTGGCAAAATTGTCCTGTTAAACACTGTGAAGCTGCTTTGAAACAATCGGCATTGTAAAAGCGCTATAAGTAAAGTTGACTTGACTCCTCGCTCCCGTCATATGTCCAGTAGTGAAAAGAGTACTGAAAAAGCATACTCAAGTAGAAGTACTGTTACTCAAAGTAGGAGTAACAAGTAGACCTTTTAAAAGTACTCAAGAGTAGTGAGTAGTGAGTATTATGCTGTGAATGTTAGTCAACCTTATACCCTGCAAATTAAAAATGTAGCTTACTCTTTTATGGATGATTCTCAGTAAGAACAAATAAACATATCACCAAAACATATTTCAATATTTATTTCAATATTTATTTTTATTTTTTACTGTTAGCATTAAAAATACAGCCATGTAATATTTGAGAAATCAACCAATAATCTGGTAACATTCATTCACTCATCCTTTCCAATCACCCCACTACCTGTCTGCTTGATCCTAAACCCTCTCCCCTCCTTCAGGCTATTTCTTCTTCAATCACTCCTGCACTCACTCACATTGTCAACACTTCTCTTCACACGGGAACCTTTCCCACAGCATTTAAGCAGTCTCGGGTAACCCCACTGCTTAAGAAACCCTCTCTGAATCCAGCACTTTTAGAAAACTACCGACCGGTATCCCTTCTGCCTTTCATTGCAAAGACCCTTGAGTGAGTTGTGTTCAATCAACTCTCTATGTTTCTTGAACAGAATAACCTCCCGGACAACAACCAATCCGGCTTCAAAAGCGGCCAATCGACTGAGACTGCCTTGCTCTCGGTAACTGAGGCTCTGAGACTGGCAAAAGCAGCTTCCAAATCCTCTGTGCTCATTCTGCTGGATCTGTCTGCTGCTTTTGACACAGTTAACCACCAGATCCTCCTGTCAACACTTAAGAGGACGGGGATCTCAGGATCTGCTCTCCAGTGGTTCAGGTCTTACCTCTCTGGTAGGTCCTACAGGGTGTCATGGAGAGGTGTAGTGTCTAAGTCACATCATCTAGCTACTGGGGTTCCCCAGGGCTCAGTGCTTGGACCACTTCTCTTCTCCATCTACATGTCATCATTAGGTTCTGTCATTCAGAAACACGGCTTCTCCTATCACTGCTATGCTGATGACACTCAACTCTACTTCTCATTTCAACCAGATGATCCTACAGTCAGTGTTCGTATCGCTGCCTGTCTGACAGACATTTCTGACTGGATGAAGGAGCATCACTTTCAACTCAATCTTGCAAAGACAGAATTACTTGTTGTCTCAACCAACCCAGCACTTCATCAAAATTTCTCCATTCAGCTCGGTTCATCAACCATAACTCCATCCAGGACAGCCAGGAACCTTGGAGTTGTGATTGATGACCAGTTAATCTTGGAACATACTCTGCAAAAACAAAGAAATGTGTTGGTTTTCTGGAGGTGGCAAGAACAAGAACAAAGAACAAAGTTCGCTCTGGCCAGTACATTCCATACTTCACGAGAAAAGCAGGAGCTGATTATCTTTGTTTCTCTGCATTAACCACGCCCACTTTAAATGTCTGACCAATCACACAATAGTTCTCGGACACCCACAAGAAAAAAGTTCTGCTCAGGCAATGTGTCGAGAACAAGCTGGGAGAACTCCCGGACCAGGCGTCTCATTTATAACCGTTGCATACGCACAAATAAGCCCCGAAAGAAGCTTATGCCACTTCTGACGCATTAGTTGTGATTTATAAAAACAAACTTGACAGCAAAACTTGCGCACCTGCACACAAACTCTGACCCATGCATACGAACATTTTGGAGATGGAACAGTGTGGCGATGGTGAGCCGAGGGACTGACGGCAGATGAAGGAAATGAACTTGAGACATTGCTCATGGCATATCATATAAATCACTTTTAATCCTCATTAAGCGTCCTAGTCATAATGCATGTTCACAATACCAATTTACATACATAAATGGCCCAAAATGATCAAATAAAACTACATCAATTCATTTTCCTTCATTTTAATTTTCTAATTTCTCACGGTGGGCGTATGGGTTTACCACTCATTGTCTGATTGGTGACATAGTGTAAAGGATTGAATGTGATTGCTGAAAACATATAAATACGGTGACACTTCTGCATGTAGTATATTACATGATGGATGCGCTGGCATTGCTGGAGGACTATGCCAATGGCAGACTAACGGCCGTTTCACACCGCAAGCGTGAGCGGCGCGTGAGCAGCGCGTATTTTTTTCGGCGCCCATGTTAATCAATGAGTGCATTCACACCGGGAGCAGGAGCAGCACGTGAGCGTCAAGCAGGAGCGTCGCGTGAGCAGCAGTGAAGCAGGGGTTTCGGCTGCGAGCCTATTTTTGCTGCGCTGCTGACGCTTAATTAAAGTGAAAGCACACTTTTAAAGGACAAAATAAATGTGACTTCACACAAAAAGTGCCTAAAATGCACACAGGAAGCACGTGTAGTGTATTTGAACAATAACTGGAGTATGTCAGAGAAGAAAACGAAGAATAAAAATATCTGTGGAAGATTTTAGCAATTTAAACTTGTTTTGATTATTCAGTTTGGGTGAAAGTATGGTTATGATTATAAAAAATAAAGTAAACTAGCCAGAAAATATAACAAACTTTCGTTTAGTTTAGTTTTTAATACTCAGACAGGTAAAGGCTCTCGGTCTGCAGCTGCAGTCACGGTGCAAAACGAAAGCACACTTTTGATGGACAAAATAAATATAATATCACAAAAGCGCTCAAAATGCAGAAAAATAAAACGAAGAATAAAAATCATCTGTAGAAGATTTACCCATTTAAACTTGTTTTAATTATTCAGTTTGGGTGAAAGTATTATAAAAAGTAAAGTAAACTAGGCAGAAAATATAATAATTTATTTTAGTTTAGTATTTAATACTCAGACAGGTATAGGCTCTATCATTGTGGGAGCCGCTGCTGTGACGCTGCACCAACGCTTCCAGTGTGAATACACTCGCGCGTCTGCAGCTGCAGTCACGGTGTAGTTACGCTGAAGTGCAGCTCACGCGCTGCTCACGCTTGCGGTGTGAAACAGGCGTTAGGAGGGAAAGAGTGTTTAGAGACCATGAAGATGTCCTGTCCGAGAAGGATGACTCGCTAATAAGCCGATTTAGGTTCCCTAGAGCCATGCTTTTGGATCTTTGTGCTGAATTGGGTCCAACATTACAAAGGCCAACAGCACGAAACCGCTCCATCCCGGTACCATCCCAAGCCCTTTCAGTTTTAGGATTTTTGGCAACCGGGAGTTCCCAGCGGGAGTTAGCCGATAGGTAAGTTTACAACTATCAGGATGCGATTTGTTTCTGCACAAAGCTTCCTGTGAAAACGTATAATTCTGTTAATTTATCAAATGTCTGGGATTTCACAGCCATCCCTGAGCTCCTTAATGCCTGCTGTTTTGAAAGGGATTATTAAAATGTCAAAGCAATACATACAGTTTCCTTATACTATTTTGGAACAGGCCAATATCAAAAGGCAATTTGCAGCAATGTCTGGATTCCCAAATGTAATCGGTGCATTTGACTGCACTCATATTGCTATAAGAGCACCACATGAGATTGAGTTCATTTATGTGAACCGAAAACATGTGCATTCGATAAATATTCAAATTATTAGTGAAGCCAACATGATTCTGACAAACGTTGTGGCACGCTGGCCTGGTTCAACACATGACTCGTTTATTGTAGAGGACAGCAGTGTAGGGATCAGACTTGAGGCAGGTGCCGTGAGCAATGGATATCTTCTTGGTTAGTGAAAAACTACATATAATGGGATGTTTTCTGAAAGTTCAAGCCTACTGTACAATTGATCTGTTATACTGTGCCAGATGACAGTGGTTACCCCTGAGACGTTGGCTCCTCACCCCATTTCCAAACCCTCAGAGTGCAGAGCAAATGCACTACAATGATGCCCACGCTCATGCGCGCTCGTCGTACTTCATCCCTGACTCATACAAACATCATGATTCTGTACAGAATATACGAGCAAGAGCGCATTGAATCAGTGCAAACAAACGCGGAGCTGGTGTGTGAGTGAGGCGTTTTATCAGAGCATTGTCAACGTCAGAGAGTATTTGCATTAGATTACTATTACTATTATTATTTTCTAATGGCATCAATAAAGCTTACCCGCGATGAAGTGTTGGGTCTTCTATTCGCGGACCCTGATTCTGAAGGGAAATATGAGATGTCTGATTCTGAAAGTGAAACTAAACCTAACGTTACACTAAGCACAAACGGTGGATCATTTGCCCAATGTAGATGTCCTTTGCACAATATCAGTTGTTTACAATGTTTCCCGGGGTCGGAGTGTTCACCTTCAAGTTAGCAGGTGTGTTAGTGTTGCGAGAGATTTTTACCGCGCTCACCATGAAGTGCGCGTCGTCTCTCCGCGATCGTGGCGACAGTATTGTGGTGGAGACTTCTAATGCCACTGGGTATGTTAGACGAGGTCGAAGTATTCATAAGGAAAGTTCGGGGGTAACGTGGAGGCAGGATGGGGAGTCAAAATGACAATAACAGATGTCGTGGCTGTGCACACTCTGCGCGCGAGGCAGATCTGGATGCGCTGTTTGTAGCAGGAGCAGACGCGGTGTGACACGAGGCAGAGGGGCTATTATGCATAATATATCATATATATGTGCCCCATATATGGAATCAGAGTGCCTACGGTATGTAGTAAATGGAAAATCTCTACAACAAAAGGCAAACTGCTACATGCATTCGGTTTGTTTCTACCATTTATTAGTAATGACTTACACAGTTTGTTTACTATTTACCTGAACATTCAGTATTGTGCAATATAGCACACAGAAGGTGAGGGACATTTTGGGGGGAAAGAAGTGGCTTTTTAAACATGTGGCTTTTCATCAGTTTCCCCCACACATAGACTAATTTGTGGCGGACCGCCACAGAATCAAAACCGGCCGCCACATATTGCTTCGTCATTCATTCATTTTTACGCTATTTAAAAGGCGCATGCATATTAGTTCAGCTGCATTTCCTTATAGTTCTCTCTCCGCCCGTTTGCACGTCTCTTACTCACTCTCACACACACACACGGTTCGTTGCATTCAACTGTAAATCCTAAACAAGTTTCATTGGATGTTTAGCGCATTTAGTGTGACATAACTTTGCGACACGCCTTCATCACGCGGCAGCACGCATGGTCACGGCACTCTCAATAGTTCTAAACAAACCAGCGCGGTGTCAATCAATACATTTGAATGAATGAATGAATGAATGAATGAATGAGGCATTTATATAGCACTTTCATATGTACTACTGTACACTCAAAGCGCTTCACACTCATGTCAGGGGTCTCTCCTCAACCACCACCAGTGTGCAGCATCCACTGGGATGATGCGACGGCAGCCACAGTATAATGGCGCCAGTGCTCACCACACACCAGCGATAGGTGGAGAGGAGAGAGGACGATAGAGCCAATTCAGTGGATGGGGATTATTAGGAGGGCCGTGATTGGTAAGGGCCAATCGAGGGAATTTGGCCAGGACACCGAGGTTACATCCCTACTCTTTTTACGAGAAGTGCCATGGGATTTTTAATGACCACAGAGAGTCAGGACCTCGGTTTAACGTCTCATCCGAAGGATCCCGTGCAAAAGGTGCCGGCACGCACTTGCACTGCGGTTCATCTCACATCTGATGACGCATCTTTAATATTGGGTTGTAACTTGAAAATAATGCTTTATGTGTGTTTCTGTCGATGGATACACGTGCTGACTCCTCAGTTATACACTACAACAACAGCGATAATAAAAGAAAAACATGGGCAAAAGAATTAGAATAGAATCCGGGCCTGGTAACCCAGCCCCCCCCCCCCTCCCCCTCCCCCTCCCCTTTTTTTTTTTAACTATAACTTATAAAGCAAATATGACTTCCTTATTTCATGGCCATATTGTACATGCATTAATCCAATAATGTAGCCAGGTTTATTATTACTGAGATCACAAATGTTAGGGGGGTTTGGGAAAATTTCTATTTCTATGATCTACATATGTGTATTTTAAGATGTTCTGAAGGACAAAAAAATAGATAACAATAGCTTGAAAACCATGTCACTCGGCGCCGCTGCGGATTTAAGAACACTGACACAAAGACTAAAAGACGGGACGAAGCCGTAGCCGAAGCCTTGCGCCAGTTTCATATGTTTTAAAGGTTAATCACATATATTTTTAGGGGGCACTGAGGCATAAGTTCATAAAAAAGAACTTATCGAACTTAATTTATTATCAATTCATATGTAGTATATAGCTTACTGTACATAATAAGAAAACATTAGTTTGTCTTAGCACTATTTTAAACGTTTCTTGGGTCAATTTAAATGTGCTCACATTCATTAATATTCACTTGTGTGCGCTTATATAAGTATCATTTTTCCTTAAAAATATTAGGATGCTAAGTCCTAATATGGTGCATAAGTTATTAACGTTTTAAAATGTCACATTTAAAGAAATCTAGTGTTTGATAATAACTAAATATTTATTCAACTGGAAGACTATTTTTGAGCAACTAGATTAGATACATGTATATTTATTAAAAGCCCCATAAGGCAACTATAATGGCATTACAAATTAACATTATTATTTTTTAAGAATTTCTTTGAATTGGAATTCTCTATTTTAACCTTAATTAGGCTACTACACAAATCGAGATATAAATAATAAAAAATATTAGAAGAAATATATTTTAAGTGGTCATTACTTGCACAAATAGTATCCTATTTACTAGCCTATAGATCTCTTCAAAATATCCAATAAACATTATTAAACTAAAATATAGAAAACTTATTTAATTGAAAAATAGTAACGGTGTATGGTCACATTTTGTCCTCTATGAGTGTGACCAATTAGTCAGGAATACCTGAGGGCTAAATACAAGAATTAAATTAATGTTAACAATGCTGCATCTCTATCACTCTCCATAATAAAACGATCCTGTGAATATGGCTGACTTAATAATAAATGCACAAGCTGTACTGTCTAACAAAACTTGCAGCAAACATCTGTATAGTGAAGCTGTTGTGTATCCGCTTAAGCCATTCAGAAGCATTGACACCGCGCTAGAACTATTGAGTGCTCCATGAGCCACGTGGAACGCCTCTGGCTTTAACATTAGCGCCAAAACGCTGTTTATTGTTTGAATTTCGCATTAAAACTTAATAATAATAATAATAATAATAAGCTATAGGCCTTGCTTTGTCATAGTTATTGATCTGTAATGCTTTATTTTGGCCACTAGAGGTCCCCATAGGGCTCACATGACTAAACATGTGCCTTTTGTAATCGGTGTGATTGTTTTCACCTGTGTCTTAGTCTGTACTGTGTATTTAAGCTGGCCTGTTTCTGTGCATCCTCGCTTGGTTATTGTGGTTCTGAAGTCTGTGACTGATGTAAGTCTTCTCTTGTTCCAAGAAGTCCTCTGTGGTGTTTTTTGATTGTTTCCTCAGTTACTTTTTGCATATATTGGAACCTTTTCCCCTGAGTTACTGTTTTTTGAGATTTCTGACTCTTTCTTGATTTTTTGTCCTTTTTGGACTGGACATTCTTCTGTTTTTGTTATTGCCTGGAAGAAAGGGCTTTTTGGGCCCTTTTCCTTTTTGTTGTTAATAAACTCTTTTTGATTCATCTAAGCAAGCGTCTGACTATTGGGTTCAAACCTCTCCTGTGGCTCAGTGGTGGAAACTAAGACTTTCATGCCAGAGACCCGAGTTTGATTCCTGGTACTGACATGCTTTGTTTAAAGGGGGGGTGAAATGCTGTTTCATGCATACTGATCTTTTTACACTGTTAAAGACTTGGAATCCCATACTAAACATAGACAAAGTTTCAAAAGTTAAGGTGGACGTTTGATGGGAGTATTTCTTTGTCAAAAATACTACTTCCAGTTAGTCATA
Organism: Pseudorasbora parva; assembly: GCF_024679245.1. Lineage (NCBI taxonomy): Eukaryota > Metazoa > Chordata > Actinopteri > Cypriniformes > Gobionidae > Pseudorasbora > Pseudorasbora parva. The sequence continues at coordinate 822,534 of NC_090186.1, forward strand.
AGTTTCGGCAAGTTTTTTGAGATCATGCGTCCCCATTGACGTTAGTGGGGGCGGAATTTCCTTGTATGGGCCTTACGGACAATTCTACCGGAAGCGCGTGAGAGAGAGCGAGGGAGAGAGCGAAAGCAACAGCCTGCGCGTGAGAGAGAGCGAGGGAGAGAGCGAAAGCAACAGCCTACGCCCATCAAAGCGGGGCTTGTAGGATGCTGGACAGGTGACAATTACACATAGCACATAACAATGTCACCAAAAAAGTGGGTTTTTGGTTGCCAGACCAAGACAGTCCTGCACAGATTCGCCAAAAACCCCGCGTTAAGGCAACAGTGGATGTAATTTGCTTTTCCGGATCAGCAACTGAGTTGCGCGAATGTTTATATCTGTTCGCTGCATTTCGGTGCCGACTGTTTCATAAACAAGGCCCAGCTCGACGCCGGATTTTCCCAATCGCCTAATGCTGAAGGATGGAGCAGTCCCAACGTTAGAAGGGTGAGTGAGACTGCTTTTAGTCACCTTACTGTCTACACAAACCACGCGTAAACACACAAACACACGTGCACAACTGCACTTCCCACATGTACACCTTCAAAGACAAAAATACGACGATATAATTCAAGTATAAATATGTAAATAACACAAGCCGCTAAGCATATTATATAGTTAGTGTATAACTTGTAACTTACCACATACAGACGTCCTGCTCTAGTCGTTTTTGCTGCTGCTCCTGTTCAACTGCAGCCTCTGGGTCTGATTCCGGATCATAGATGTATGGCTGTATCCGATTAAAAGCCATATTTTTATTTTGAATAAAGTTTTTTTCCGCTGTTAGGGATGCACTCGACTCAACACACAGCGCGCTGCTGCACACGTCATTATTTAGCTCCGCTCACACGACACGCCCCCACCCGCTCGGCTTTTTTCGGAAAGACTCGGAACAGCGCATCTTTCTTATATAATTATTAAAAAAATAAAAACTTTTCGGAGATATGCAGGATGCAATGCTACTCTATAGGTACTCAAGATTGACATGACACTGACTGAAACTGAGTGTTTCACCCCCCCTTTAATATAAAAGCAGGTTTGGCAATTTGGCGTGAGATGAAGTTGGGCAGCGTGACACCGAGCCTGAAAGCATGTGTCACGTCAAATGCGTGAGAGTTGGCAACCCTGCTGACGACGTTCCCTGCCGCCCTCTACATGATCTCATTTCATTACAGCAGCGCCACTAACACCATGGCGACTTCACTCCAATAATCTCAACTAATCATAATGCCTCGAAATATTAATAATAAAATGTATATGAAATAACTAAGGAATCTTGTTGGGGCGGGGGCTCACTGGCGCCCCCCAGCTGTTGGCGCCCTAGGCAACCGCCTAGTTTGCCTATGCCTAGAAACGGCACTGCTGGTAACTCTCACGTTGTCCTGAGACCCCGGCCCAAATACGTGCCCAAGGTTCCTACCACTAACTTCTGGGATCAGTTAGTGAGCCTGCAAGCGCTGCCTTTGGTGGAGGCAGACCCAGCCCTGGCTTTATGTCCGGTCAGCGCACTTCACGCTTACGTAGATCGGACTCAAAGCTTCGGACCTCAGAGCAACTCTTCGTCTGTTACGGAGGCCAGCAGAAGGGAAAGGCTGTCTCCAAGCGGAGGTTAGCCCAATGGATAGTGGATGCTATTGTCTTGGCTTACCAGTCCCAAGACGTGCCTTGCCCGTTTGGGTTGCGAGCTCACTCCACTAGGAGTGTGGCTTCCTCCTGGGCGCTGGCTAAACGCCTCGCTGACAGACATATGTGGAGCTGCGGGCTGGGTGACACATAACTCGTTCACTAGATTCTATAGCCTCCGTGTAGAGCCGGTATCTTTCTCGCCCCCAGTGGCCAGTAGCGCTCGTTGTGCCATTCTAAGTGTCGGCTTGCAATGCTACTCCCACCCTCTGGGCCGGATACGTGCGTATATTGTCTCCAGTTGTGTTCCCCGGAAACGGCTAACCCTGTCGAGCTCACTTGCACTGCGGTGTCAGACGTTGCGAACCGTCTGACGCTAGGCCTGCACCCGCATGCTTGTGGAACGTGTGTGTAGGCTGGGTTCCATATGTAGCGGTTCCCTCATGGCAACCCCATATGTGTATTCTTCTACAGTACCAGCAACCCTACTCGGCTAGCCCCGTGTCTTTCCCTTGACGGAGCTCGCTCTGTCGTCTTTCCCCCCTTGAATCAGTTTGGAACCACCCCAGAGACTGCCATATGTTTTCTACCCTGCTAGGTTAGTCATTATGTGTATTCTGCCACCACGCCTTCCGTAGGCCGTGGCTCCGCAGTGTACCATCTCCCGAGACGAGAACGCTTTTCCAGCGTTATCCAATAGTCACACTGAGTGGGTCTCGCAGAAACAGCAGTGACTGATCTCCCTGCTTGAAGCCCTGACTTCCGTACCATACTAGACGGTCCAGTGCGCTCAAGCAGGACGCTGGAAGGGCCAGCCTCCTGGCGTTTTGGTAGGGATCCCAATTCGTTGGTCAGTTCCGACGTACGTCAGACGTGACCGACTGAAAGGGAATGTCTGGGTTACATACACACTAAAAAACGTTGGGTTATTTTTTGTACCCAACCGTTGGGTTACACATATTGGGTCAATATGTTGGGTTATTTTGCAAAATGTTGGGTTATTTTAACATCGTTAAAGTAATAACCCGGCCGTTGGGTTAAATACGGTTTCCCCAGTGACGGTTCAAATTTTAACCGTCCAGTTACTGCCAACAGAAGACGCTGCTGCAGCCTGATTATGAAATGAAAGGTAAGACATGCCATTTTTTTATGAATACAACTCTTATAACATTATGTATTGTGTACTGAAACGTTGAATATAGTCGAAAACTGAATTTTATTAAAAAAAATCCCTTTAATGCTCTCTGGAAAAATGAGATAGATTGGAAATAAACCATAGCTATCCCAGTTAGCTCGCTAGCAGTAATAAAGTAAAAACATTATTCTAGTGTACCTATTTAGAAACTTAATACGGTGATACAGAAAGTAAGTAACTAATGCCTAGTCTGAAATCACTATCTAAAGCCGTGCGGAGCATTATCAGCTCGGCCCGTGCAGCGCGAGCTCAGACCCGGTCACACGACACCACAGCAGCGCTGAGAGATCCAGGGGGAAGCGTTTGAAGTCGCCGAAATATCCAACAGTATAACTTACTACTCTAAATATCTGTTGTGAGATGAATGAGTGCAGATATTCACAAAAGCATTGACGCAGAAAACTGAAATATTGTGCTAACAATTTTAACGTTAGTTCACAACAGTTAGAATGTTTTCCAACCCACAAATTACCTAGTTTTACCGTAGTAAGTTAACACAAACTGCAACTATGATAATTTGGCAGAAATGTGGTAGGCCCATATTCATAATGAATGTTGTCATATGAATATATATTATGCATGTTACTATTAAACGTATTACAGGAGTAGCTAAATCATACAACCATAGTACGTTTTCTTATGAAGCTATGACAGTTTTTGCCTTTATTTTAAATATGTTGTACTAAATGTGTTATATACCTGTGTTTTAGACCAATGGATTCATTTGTGAAGCAAAGACTAGAACCGTTGAACCTCTGCCATTTAATTAAAGGTGAGTACGATATTGAAACAAGTTGTACACAATTATTTTTTAAAGACTAGTTTACTTTTCTGGTTATTTTTTCCCCCTGCTTCATTCTAATGCAGAGGAAGGATTGGATCTCAGTGGTTCTCGACTCTAGTCCTGGAGTATCACCAATAGTACACAAGTTCGATGTCTTCCTTATCTGATGCACATTTCCGGGTTTGGAGTCTCTACTAACAAGTTGGTAAGTTGAATAACATTAGATAGGCCAATGTGCAGTGCAGGGTCTACTACAGAACCAGGTTATTTGGGAAACAACCAGTTTATTATTATTTTTTCAGCTGTCTTCTCTCATTTTCATACAGTATGTTTTAATTTCAATAAGTTGTTTTGGTTGTGTCTAAGTGCATATGAAATCAGGTCCACACATTTGGTATAGGTGAAAACTGTTTTTTTCTCTTTTTCTGTTAACTTGTCTTTCAAAGATGATCATGGAGAAATTGCCTTTAAAACCCTTCCTGCCATCCTGCCATCATCGCCATACCTCACAAATGGACAACATGGTGTGTCCAACATATGCTGAAATGAAGAGAAGCTTAATTACATTCACCAATCAGCCTGTAAGTAAAAGCAACACTATCAAATTAGCTTTGATAAAGTGCACTGCTCATATGCATCCATTTATTATTTCCTTTAGTGATTTTGCTTGTTAATAGATTATCCAATAGTTTACCCAAAAAATATCCCATTATGTACTCACCCTCAAGTCATCCTAGGTGTATATGACATTCTTCTTTCAGACGAACACAATCAGTTATTAATAAATGTCCTGACTAATCCAAGCATTATAATGGTCAAAATTTGAAGCCCAAAAAAAGTGCATCGATCCATTATGAAAGTAATCCATAAGGCTCCATGAGGTTAATAAGGGCCTTCTGAGGTGAATCGATGGGTTTTTGTAGAAAAATATCCATATTTAAAACTTTATAGACTAAAATAACAAATTTTCGACAGACAGCCTTCCTTATTCAACTTACAAAGAAACTGTAACGCCTCTCGCAAATCAAAACGGTTACGCTACGTCCAACTTAATCGTCTCGACATTTACGCTTTTTTACGCTACGTCCGACGTTATTCTCACAGCAGTTACGCTTTTTTCAGAAGTTGGATACCTAATGCGGTCCATTGGAAGCTAGATATTTTACTTTATAACGTGTTAAATATGGATATTTTTCTTACACAATCCCATCAATTCACTTCAATGGGTTCTTATTAATCTCCGGAGCCGTGTGAAGCACTTTTATAATGGATGGATGCATTTTTGGGCTTCAAATTATGGGCTTCCATTATAAAGCTTTGAAGAGCCAGGATATTTATTAATATAACTCAGATTGTATTTGTCTGAAAGAAGAATGTCATACACACCTAGGTTGGCTTGAGGGGGAGTAAATCATGGAATCATTTTATTTTTGGGTAAACTATCTCATGAATTATCCTCGTGTCGTTGTAAGACTTTCGTTGTTCTTTGAAACACAAATGTTAAAGAAATCTGCAAGGTTTCTGTCCCTCCATTGACGACCTACGCAACTACCACTTTAAGACCCAGGACAGACAGCTTTAAAGTAATCCATGGGATTCAAGTGGTCTAACCTCAGTTTTATGAAGCGACACGAGTGCTTTTTGCAACAACAACACAAAAAAAAAAACATAACACAACAACATTTGCTCTCTTTTCAACACAACACGCATGCGTCTAGGGGCTCTCGTGAACATGTGTTGAGATTAATGTTTTGTAAATAAAGTGGTAAATTATGGTTAAGGGATAGAATATACGCTTGTCACTTCATAAAACTGGGGTTGAATTACTGGAGTCACATGGATTACTTTAATGTCTTTACTGCCTTTCTAGGCCTTTCTGTGTTCCGAAGATGAACCAAAGTCTTATGGGTTTGAAACGGCATGAGGATTAGTATGTTGATTGGTGAAAAATGAACAGCAGATGTAATGACTAATTAGTGACAATTTCTTTAATTCAGTACAACACTGCTTCATTGCAACTTTGACGTAATTTAACACTGCTGATGTTGTCACAGTGCAAGCAAACTGAACTTTTTTAAATTCTTTTAAGGTTGGAACTAACATGGAGCATTAGCTGAACAGTGAGACAAGCCAGGATCCACATGACGATGCTTGGGGACAAAGAGACCTCGCTGATTTTTTTCATTTTCACTGTGGAGGCAGTTGAACAGAAGACCTTATTTCAAGCACTGGCTGTATGTTTCAGATTTTTTATTTATTTATGACATGAACTATCCAAAGACCTCTGCCCCATTTGGGAGATTTTGTAGCATGCAAACTTGAATATATATTTTGCTGCCTCATTAAAAACTTTGATTATCATAATTTGTATTTGTTTTGCTACATATGTTTACAACACATCAAGGCATACAGTGTACAATGTAGATTTTTTTAATAAAGTTGTTTATTTCTGGAAGACTTTAATATTATGAATTTGTGTATTCTGTCCATATTTGTATAGGTTTTTAATTTAATATTTGTTGTGTTCATTTTTAATTTTTGTTTTGTATATACACCTTTTATGTATGTTTACCTTATGTACATTTTTGTGTATTATGTGTGCTGTGTATTTTGAATTTAATATTTACACATTTATGTATATTTACAATAAATATTTACTCCCCAATATTTAGTTTGACATTTACAATATATATTTTAAAGCACATTTATTGTTTTATACAAATAAAAACCCATTGTTTTCAAATACAGATTATTTTATTTATTAAAATAATGGCATGAATAAAAATAAAAATTTAACTCAACTGTTGGGTTACTTTTAACCCAACTGTTTTTTAACCCAATGCATTGGGTTAAAATAACCCAACGTTGGGTAGGTGCTATATCAACCCACAGTTGGGTTACGTGTTGGGTTATTTTTAACCCAACATTTTTAAGTGAGTATGTAACCCTTGTTCCCTGAAGGGGGGAACGGAGATATACGTCCCGTCGCCAGGTGCTGTGCTTCCGCTAGGAGGCCGAGTCACTTGTCGGCTCCTCAGGAGAAAAAAGCGGTGATCTACCATTACACTTCCTTATTTATACCCGTGCTGCGGGGCGGAGTGTGGAATGCGTGGATCGCATGCCAATCTCCATTGGCTCGTTTTTAACACACTTGAAGTAGATTGGTCTCTGAAATCAGATCCCAATTCGTCCGTCAGTTCCGACGTACATCTCCGTTCCCTCCTTCAGGGAATGAGGGTTACATACGTAACCAAGACGTTTTGGAAATCATAGGCTATGAAATTGCGCAGGTGCACAAGATGCAACACTGTCAGAGCCGACAGCAGTGTTGGGCATGTTACTTTAAAAAAGTAATTAGTTATAGTTACTAGTTACTTATCACTAGGGTTGGGCGATGTCACCTAAATCGGCAGCTGACAATGTGTACAGTAAAACATTGCGATGGACGATGATATCGTCCAGGGGGGTTAATAATAATATTTTCGTTTCGTTTCCGTTTTTTCAAACTTGAGCTTAGATCGGCTCAAAAAAAGTCAAGACCGACCCTACCCGAGCCCGTGCACCCGAGAGACCAGCTCTGCCCGACACATTAACTGTAGGCTAATTATGAGCCAGAGCCCCATTTAAACCTGACCATTTTTGAATACGTGGGCGTTCTGTCGAGAACGAGCCTGTAATGATTAATGAGCGGAGCGGAGCCGGTGTGATCAGCTTAATAATCCGCAGGCGCGCGCTCATGAACCCACCGGTAAAATGATGATCGCTCAAATCCGGCTCAGACATGACATAAATCTGCAGCTTACTGTACTTGTTGAAGCCATTACACAATGTTTTTAATTTATATTTAAATATTATAATATTTTTTTATTTCATCTGATTATGGCTATAAGTGCAAAGATGCGAGTGGGTCAGAAATGATTTTAGTGGTTATATTTAGTTTAATAATAAAGTTTGTTTTGTAGAAAGCCTCTTTCGTTTTGTACAAATTGTCTCTTAATTTTAATAAAGGTATAATTTAAATTTAATAATTCTTCGGCCAATTGTATGCATTTAATAACTTTTATCATGAACTGAAGAGCAGAAATATGTAGCCTAAACGGAAAGATTTGAATAAGCATAGTGCAGTGTTCAGAACTCACACGGTACACAGCTTGATACAGATGATCACGGCGATGGGCATGAGCGGGATGATAAAGTTTAAGGGATTTTTTTTTTTTACCTCATACTGAATATGATCGGGTGAAAGCACATTTTAAACAGGTAGCACTTATTCACACACGTACTAATCGTTCTCTCTAATGCATTCAAAAACATCTTGTAGTGTTTACCTCCTTACAGTTGCCAGTAGCCAGTAGGTAGCCTATACAGTTATTATATTATTCTATTATATGATTTTGAATGAGCAGGAATCTGTATTGATTCATTGATAAAATAACTGATGAAAACGTTCATCTTTCCAAACAAAATTTGCACTGCAAAAAGCATCAATGATATTTAACTTTTAAAGCTGATAAAGCCATTAAGTTTGGCATAGTGGGGGGAAAATGCACATGGTGTTTCTCCATCGTGATGTCGGTCAGTCATGATATCGTCCATCGGCACAACCCTACTTATCACAAACAGTAACTGAGATAGTAACTGAGTTACATCATTTCCTTAAATCCTCCTGATGTGTTGAAAACCACTGGATTAGAGAACAGGACTGATTCATTTCCCGATACACATTCAGACACAAAGTCCCACTGCCTCAAGATTTCATAATTATCCTTGAATATATGTTTCCAAAATGACGTCAGAAATTAAAATGAAGCTCAACCATTATAAACACTCATTCGTCATTCCACAACATACAGAGATCAAAGCTGATGAACCGCTAAATACATATTTCTTACTGTGACTCCACGTTTACCAATCAGGACTCCATACGGTGAATAATCTCCAGACGTTATCCCTAATCCCATCATCTTCCTCACCATCATCTTCCTCACCATCATCTTCCTCACCATCATCTTCCTCACCATCATCTTCCTCACCATCACCTTCCTCACCATCACCTTCATCACCCTCATCTTCCTCACCATCACCTTCCTCACCATCACCTTCCTCGCCATCATCTTCCTCACCATCATCTTCCTCACCATCATCTTCCTCACCATCATCTTCCTCACCATCATCTTCCTCACCATCACCTTCCTCACCATCACCTTCATCACCCTCATCTTCCTCACCATCACCTTCCTCACCATCATCTTCCTCGCCATCATCTTCCTCGCCATCATCTTCCTCACCATCATCTTCCTCACCATCACCTTCCTCACCATCACCTTCATCACCCTCATCTTCCTCACCATCACCTTCCTCACCATCACCTTCCTCGCCATCATCTTCCTCACCATCATCTTCCTCACCATCATCTTCCTCACCATCATCTTCCTCACCATCACCTTCCTCGCCATCACCTTCATCACCCTCATCTTCCTCACCATCACCTTCCTCACCATCACCTTCCTCGCCATCATCTTCCTCGCCATCATCTTCCTCGCCATCATCTTCCTCACCATCATCTTCCTCACCATCACCTTCCTCACCATCACCTTCCTCGCCATCACCTTCATCACCCTCATCTTCCTCACCATCACCTTCCTCACCATCACCTTCCTCACCATCACCTTCATCACCCTCATCTTCCTCACCATCACCTTCCTCACCATCACCTTCCTCGCCATCATCTTCCTCGCCATCATCTTCCTCACCATCATCTTCCTCACCATCACCTTCCTCACCATCACCTTCCTCGCCATCATCTTCCTCGCCATCACCTTCCTCGCCATCATCTTCCTCGCCATCATCTTCCTCGCCATCATCTTCCTCACCATCATCTTCCTCACCATCATCTTCCTCACCATCATCTTCCTCGCCATCATCTTCCTCGCCATCATCTTCCTCGCCATCATCTTCCTCACCATCATCTTCATCACCATCATCTTCCTCACCATCATCTTCATCACCATCATCTTCCTCGCCATCATCTTCCTCGCCATCATCTTCCTCGCCATCATCTTCCTCGCCATCATCTTCATCACCATCATCTTCCTCACCATCATCTTCCTCGCCATCATCTTCCTCACCATCATCTTCCTCACCATCATCTTCCTCACCATCATCTTCATCACCATCATCTTCCTCGCCATCATCTTCATCGCCATCATCTTCCTCGCCATCATCTTCCTCACCATCATCTTCCTCACCATCATCTTCCTCACCATCATCTTCATCACCATCATCTTCATCACCATCATCTTCCTCACCATCTTCTTCATCACCATCATCTTCATCACCATCATCTTCCTCACCATCATCTTCCTCACCATCATCTTCCTCACCATCATCTTCCTCACCATCATCTTCCTCACCATCACCTTCCTCACCATCATCTTCCTCACCATCATCTTCCTCACCTGTAATCCCATCATCTTCCTCACCATCATCTTCCTCACCATCATCTTTACTGCTCCTTTTACATTACGTGCACTAAAGTTGTAACTAACTTTTCCTTCACTGCTGGAGTCCTGAATTATTTTTGTTTGCCTATTTTTTATGAGTCCAGAATTGCGTTGCAAACAGCGCTGGAGACTCTATTGGTCGACTACTGGTGACAGATATTATGAGTTTATCTGTTACTAATAATGATTACAGTCAGCAACTAGAGAAAGCAGAACAATCACAGACCACAATCTAAACTATAAAGATAATAAACATATATTAGCTAATATTAATGTACAGTTGTCACCCTGAAGTTAAGATATTATTTAATATCAATCATAAATTATTAATAATCTTCATTAATTCATTTACCCAGGCCTGTGATGTTTTTTAATCAGTGTAAATCAGTTTTCTAATTAATGTTAAAGGTGTCATGAACTGGCTTTTTTATTTTTTTATACTGTTGTCTGAGGTCAACTAATGATGTTCGTGTGGTTTTTACATTTAAAACATCATAACTCATCAGTAATAGGCTATTTTCTGCACTGGTTTTGAGGCTCTCTCCTGAACGCTGGGTTTTGATGGGCGTGTCACTGGAGACTTGGAAGTAAACGCCCATGGCTAGGATTGGATAAGATTTGCATATTTAATGAGCTTCAGCTCCTGTCGGTTCAGTTCACATGAGAGAGGAGAGATGAGGGAGAAGCGGCAACCGGGATGATTCTCTCGATCACAGCAGAACGCGTCGGCATGTTAGTGTTCAGAGGGTTAACCTGTCGGCCGGAGAGGAGAGCAACAGGTGTAAAGAGGAGAGGTATCTCTTCGGATATTTCATTATCGATGCATATTTTGACAGCACTAAGTTACTTGTATGACCATCTGACACAATTTTTATGCACTGAGCTAACGTTTGTAGGTTTTAATTTGCGGATTTGTGGCTACGTTCACTGCCTATTCCACAAATGAACATGCCATAACGGACATGCTAATCTTATATTATCACATTATACATATAAGAACTCTGTCACTTATGCGAATTCCTAGCTAGCAGTTAATAGCGCAAGTTAAACAAATAGGCGGCTACAGTAAACTACTTTAGTTAGCTTACTTGAAAGTCTATGACTTACCTTTCATGTGACTCGAAAGAGCAGACTCGGCCATAGTGAAAAGCTGAACGTATTTTTGCAGACTTTACAGGAGGCACTTCGTGGGGTTTGTGCCCGTTTGATCCCAAATTCGTATTTAGCATCTATTAGGCAACGTTTATTGAAACGACAACATTGGGGGCGGAGTCGCACTTGGAAATAGACGGGCAGATCGCGAGCACAGCAGGTTTCATTTTAGGCTCTCCAACATTTTTATTTCTACATTTAATAAACAAACTATTTAGTCAGATAGGTATTTGTTGTAAAAGACATAGTTACAGTTTCAAGCATTTTTAAGCACGTTATCCAAAATTCAAGCACTTTTCAAACCTTGAAAACACATCAAAATGCAAGCACTTTCAAGAATTTCAAGCACCCGTACGAAGCCTGAAGGACGTTTTAAACTCTGAAACTTACAGGATATTCTTATATTACCATGACCTTTTATATATCAAAAGCTCAAGGGGAAGTTGATTTCTCAATTCATCACCCCTTTAACTTGACTGACTGCTTCATTTCCACATTAAAATAATCTAAAGGCACGTCATGAGCCCTTTAAGACTCTGAGCTTGTTATTTAGGAGAAAACCTCTCATTTAGCAAATGGTGCTGATTCATTATTAAACATGATTCTTCATTAGTGAATAATGAACACTCACAGAGCTTTTCTGCAGTTGATCACAGCTGGTATCAGTCTTCTTCTGCCCTCAGCTGATGTGTTGTATTTCCTGAGGTTCAGCTCATCCAGCGGCTCCTCTGAGATCTGAAGCATGTAGGCGATTGCTGAGCAGTGAGACGGAGAGAGTTCCTTCCCTGAGTGTTTGTCTGATTTCACAAACTCCTGGATCTCTCTGGACAGAGTCTGATCTTTCACTTCCAGCAGACAGAGGAACAGATTGATGGATTGATCAGCTGAGAGTTGAGCTGAGCGTTTAGGTGAGCGTTCTTTTTTGCGTTGCATATCAATTTCATCTACATACAGTCTCTCAATGAAATCCTCATCCTTCTCATCTTTGATCCTCTGTTGAATGTCCTGTGTGATTCTCCTGATGTTCTCTGAGCTTTTCTCTGTGTGTGTCAGTAGATCCTGTAAGAGTCTCTGATTGGACTCCAGAGAGACGCCCAGCAGGAACCGCAGGAACAGATCCAACCGTCCATTCTCACTCCTGAGGGCTTTATCTACAGCTGATGTTAGTAGATCATACAGAGAGTCTTCAACAGACCAGTAAGATCTGAATCTATGCAGTGGTTCCTTGTTCTTGATCACATGAGAGTAAAACTCATAGAAAGCAGCGAGAAACTCCTGGAGGCTCAGATGAATGAAGCTGTAGACTTTCCTCTGATGAATCACAGATTCCTCCTTAAAGATCTCAGTGCAGATCCCAGAATACACTGCGGCATCAGTAACGTCTACGCCGCTCTCTCTCAGGTCCTCCTCATAGAACATCACATTGCCCTTCATCAGCTGATTGAAAGCCACTTCAGCAAGTTTCACAATCACTTCTCTGTTGGACGGCAGGAGTTTCTCTGGATCTCTCTCTTCATACTTCTGATTCCTCATGTTGATCTGAATCAGCAGGAAGTGGATGTACATTTCAGTCAGAGTTTGAGGGATTTCTACCCTCAGATCTTCTTCCAGGAGCTTCTGAAGCACAGTGGATGAGATCCAGCAGAAGACGGGTATGTGGCACATGATGTGGAGGCTTCTTGCTCTTCTGATGTGGGAGATGATTCTGCTGGCTTGATGCTCGTCCCTGATTCTCTTCCTGAAATATTCCTCCTTCTGAGGCTCATTGAATCCCTGAATCTCTGTCAGACGGTTGATGTATTTGGAGGGGATCTGATTGGCTGCTGCTGGTCTGGAGGTGATCCAGATGAGAGCCGAGGGAAGCATCTCTCCTTTCATGAGCTTTGGCATCAACACATCCACTGATGAAGTCTCAGTCACATCAGAAACTTCCTTTGGCATCAACACATCCACTGATGAAGTCTCAGTCACATCAGAAACTTCCTTTGGCATCAACACATCCACTGATGAAGTCTCAGTCACATCAGAAACTTCCTGAGCGTCTGGAAACCTCAGTGTGATTCTGCTTTCATCCAGACCATCAAAGATGAACACAACTTTACACTCCTCATAAATCCTTGAGTCCAGATCGTGAAGTTCAGGATGAAAGTCCAGCAGAAGTCTGTGAAGACTGTACTGATGATCTCGGATCAAGTTCAGCTCTCGAAATGGAAGCACAAACATGAAATCTACATCCTGATTGGCTCTTCCCTCGGCCCAGTCCAGAATGAACTTCTGCACAGAGACGGTTTTTCCGATTCCAGCGATGCCTTTAGTAAGAACAGTCTTAATCTGCTGTTTCTCCTCACGTCCTGGTTCAGCTGAGGCTGTAAAGATGTCATTGCAGTAGATTGGAGTGTCTTGTGAGTGTTGTGTTCTGGCTGTTTTCTCCATCTGTAAAACCTCATGTTCTTCATTCACTCCTCCTCTCTCTCCCTCTATGATGTAGAGCTGTGTGTAGATCCTGTTCAGGAGGGCTTCATTCTCCTGGAGTTTCAGTCCCTCAAATAATCTCTCATACTTGTTCTTCATGCTGGTTTTGTGTCTGTCTTTGACTCTCTGGAGCTCATCATTCATTGGTTGATCGTGTTTATTCAGGGACGGCGTAACGCTGGGGAATGTGTTGATCAGACGAGAGACTGAGGCGGCTCCTCTAGAGATGCTTCGCTCTCCATATACTCTCCTGAAATAAGAAGAACAGATTACTGAATATGAAAAATAAATAAAAATCTAAATCAATACTTATGTTAATCTTGTATTTTCTGTGTAATTAATGCATTCGTGTCAGTTTCAGTTTAACACTTTTCACAATGCACATTGATCCAAAGCAGCTTCACAGAAAACAGAGAAGTAGAAAAACACAGAGAAAAGGAAAACCGTGTCTTTCAATCCTCCAGCGAGCAGCTCAAGGTGACAGAGACCAGGAACAAACTCACTAAGAGCTTTAAAGAGCATATTGCAGGTTAAATTTTTTTTTAGATAAACATATAACCTTGTATGAAAATGCCATATGAAAAGGTAATGCAGGATTTAATTTTTTTTTAAAAGACATAAGAGCACAAATTTAGCAGATAAAGTGGCCGTTTCGTTGGCTGTTTGTAAAACCGCAGTTTTTTTCAACATCGCGTCATATTACGTCACGAGAGGGAGTCGTCTGCCAAGCTCTGCATTGCCTCAGTGCAGAATAGGTTGGTATTCTGTAGTAATCAGTGTATTTTCGGTAGTTTTTCTATTTAAATTTATCATTGTCATGGAAAATGATAGTGTCCACCCTGTCAGGACATTGAGTCCACAGGTTTCCTAAAAAAAAAGTTAGAAAAGCTGCATTGTGGCGTTTTGTGCAGGTACTTCACTTCTGCATCTGCTTTGACACACGCGGTGGTGTGTGTGTGTGTGTTCACTTTACACCGCGGATTATCAGCGATATGATGAAGTTTAACATTGCAATACTCATGTAGTTAAAGGATAATATTAAATGATTTTTACATTAATCAATTTCAACATTGATTAATACAAAGTATGTAGGCTACATAAGCACACATGCATAGTCTCACACTTAAAAAAAAAAAGTCAGGAATTATGTGCTGATAATGTATATTTTATTCAAGCGTATACATCGTTCACTCAAATACATACTCAAAACGTCATACATCCCCACACTATCGACGGTGAATCGGCACAAAATAAACCCATAACACAGAATAAGTGAATAAAGGATCACAATAACACGTTATGCTGTCTGTGGCTCGGCGGCGGCGGAGTGTGACGGCCGGTCCCCACATGAAAAGAACCTATATGAGGATATATGCACATATATGAAACATATATGCAGCTTATATGTACATATATGCTGCATATATGCACATATATGATAATATGTATGCTGCATATATGCACATATATAATATGTATGCTGCATATATGCACATATATGATAATATGTATGCTGCATATATGCACATATATTCCACATATAGGTAAAATTGAGGTGCATATATGTGCATATCAGGCCATATAGCTCTCCTGTATTGCTTCTTTATATCCACATATAAGCCATATAAGATATGTCTCAGCTCATGGCAGGATCCGGTCATAGCTCAATGTAATTTTACAGGTTATGGTCTGTATTATTTGTTTTGATTTTTGTTTTTACAGAATTTTCCTGTTTTTTCATTATACAAGAAATGCCTGGTGTTTTACAGATATTCGCTGTAATTTAAATTTCGACTATTAAATTTACAGGAATTGCTTGTATTCTGGTAGCCTATTACATCTGTTTTTTTTTTTAAGATGGATTTTTACAGAATAATATGTAATTTTAGCCTATACATAAAAGTGTGATTAATATTTTACAGATTTTTTTTTGTAAAATTAGAAAAAAGTAAACGAATGTTTAACTACAGAAATCAGCAGTCATTCAACATGTTTTACTTACCATTTAAGATAATGTGTTGGTTAGTGAGTTGTTTTAGGCTAAATAATAGTATTTGTACATTAGGCCTATACATATTAGTCAAACTATAAATTGGATTGTAGCTACTAATCTTTTAACCTTGTCTTGCAAACAAACAAAAAAGAAGCTAATTTTGATAATTTTTTGCACTGACTAATTCTCCCCTAAATTTCCTAACCACATCTATTCATGTACATTTGATGGGTTTCCAAATCCAGTTGCAAATGCAGCTGTGTGTGTGTGTGCATGTGCGTGTGCTTGCATGCGCGCGCGCGTGACGCAGTTTCAAATTTGCTGCCGGTTAATTTTCCGTTAGTCACGCCCACAACAGTTTGCGGAGAGGTAACGTTACAGTGATGTTAGAGCGGGTGATTTGATTTTATATTAGGCTAAGCTACACTCGTGAAGTGAGTCGTGAGATTAACTGGATCGGAGCAGCCGTGAGCAGGATCTCGGAACTATGTGAGGAAAAATAACGCGCCATTTCAGCGAGAATGTCTCGGCAACTACAGCGACTTTTGACAAGCGGCGGCCATCATATCAACCGATCACTGGGCTGAGGTAAGAGTCTCATTCTATGATATTTATATCGTGTGGCTGCACATTGATGTTGTTGGTTGTTTTAAAGCTGTTAACATTTCTAATCGTTGTTCAGTCACATAACTGGCGTTGAGAGTAAAACACTGAAAATTATAGCAGTTCAGGCCTCTTTCAATTTTCCATCTGTTTAACCAAGATTAACTTAGCTATTCATAAAGTTTGAAAGGTTGTAACGTAGACTCACTGTATTCCGGACATCACGGTATTCCGGACACTTGAACTTTTCCGCGATTTCTATAAATAAACACTTCCTGGTCACGGCATCTATATATATCCATGTGATCTTTGCCTCCTCCTCTTTCAATTCCAACATACATTGTGTTCACAGAGCCAGTCATTTTAAAGAAATTAAGGCTAGTTTTTAACGTGCACCAATGACTGTTCAAAAAATGGCGGGGGGAGGGTTTTCCGGCTGGACTAAGGGAAGAGGGGAGAATACCTTGGCTCTTAAAACATGCTTACCTATGGTCGCCCACCAGCAAATTACACAAAAAAACATTCTTATGGTCTTATAAAATAATTATGTATTATTAATTATGTTTAAGTATAAATTTGCAAATATTTGTACATTTTAAAGGCATATAAACTTTCAATGAGGCACTTTGAGCGACATGAATTTGAGTGGCAGCTGCGCATCAATGCAACCTCATTAAAACACCTCAAGTTAAATTAACGTTCATGTTAGATGCTGTTTTAAAAATCATTTAAACACATCTGCGTAATTTCACGTTATCTGGTTAACGTTAGGACAGCACACACTAATAATAACATGCAATTTCACAACATATCAAGCCATTAAGTTAACATATGTTTAAGTTAACATTACTTATAATTAAGCCATAAAAGTAACGTTAATAACATTAATCATAACGTAATTTCTATAACAATAAGTTATTTGAGGACCAAATAAAAATGAATCTAGACCATTTTATAAAAGGAACTTTTAATAACATAAAAAAATGAACATCAAAAAATGCATTCAGGTCTCCCCCTTTCCCTAGTGTGTCCTGGCCTCTCTCCTCGCCTGTTAAAAAGAAAAACATAATGCTTTAAAAACACTTGAAGCCATAATTACAATAACTCACAACAGTATTGTAACATTACAATTTTAACATTAGGCTAAGTTACAGAAAAGCTTAAAAATGCATGTCTTCTTCACCATTTTGGACTGTCATGTGCTTCACAGGAGCAATCGTCAATCAAAACAGTGTATAAACACTTATAAATAATAAATATACAACATATGAAGATTAATATCCTTATTTTACCAACTTATAGTTGTTAAAATGTTTGCGTTTTATATTAGAAATGACTCCTCCTTACCTGTCCGAAACACAGTGAGTTGAAAATTTCAGCCGTCCGGAACACCGTGAGTCCTAACGGTAATCCGGACACTGCGTCTCCTTGCAGTTTTTTCAAGATTTCTCCAAAATGATTCGTCCAAAATGTGTCAATCAAACTTTGAAATGTCTGGAAGGCATGTCCCCAGAGACAGACGAACCAATCAGGTTTATTTTACCGCGGATTGATATCTTACGGGACTTTTTACTGTGCAACATGTCCGGAATACAGTGAGTCTACGTTATGTGGTAGTTATGTTACCGTCATTATTTCTTTTGAAACAATGAACTAACTTTATCGATTAACTATAGGCCTATATATATATATATAGCTCTGGAAAAATGAAAATATATTATATTATCATCGATCCAGATGATTGGACAGTTACGTTACACCCCTAGAGTTATATGATGCAGCTAACGTTAAGTCTTCCAGATCACATTAGGTTGAGGTTTTTGGTCTCAGTAAAACATGCTGGCATGTTTTAATTAATGTAATAGTCCTATTTTTTTTATTTGTATTATTTTTTTATGTTTTTTTGTGTGATTTCAGGTCCTGTGGAAAGACTGGAGGTCTATACAGCAGGCGAGCATTGCAGGTGTGGAATAAGGGCACTGTTCTTCTCATTCAACAAATTCTTTGTTTGCATCTTATCATGCAGCTGTTTTGAATAGTATTTTGTTATAATTGCAACTAGAATAATTCAGAAACATGGCTTTTCCTATCACTGCTATCCTGACACATCTCTCTACCCTTCATTCCAGCGGATGATCAGCCGGTAGCTGCTCGCATCTCAGCCTGCTTGATGGAAATTTCCGACCTTCACCTGGATGACCTTTACCTTCAACTCAACCTCGCCAAGACGGAAGTGCTCGTGGTTTCAGCCAGCCCTACCTTTGTGTTATGACTGATCAGTTAATCTTCACAGACCACATTGCTAGAACTGCCCGATCTTTAGATTTTCCTTGTACAGCATTGGGATGATCAGGCCATTCCTATCGAAACATGCTACACAACTCATCCAAGCTCATGTTCCAGCCACTGGCGTCAGTGTTTGCTGATGCACTGTGAAGACTTGCGCTGTGAAGGCAAATGGCGCATTGTGGTGCCATCCCAAAGAGGCACAAAATCACTTTCACAGACCTTTATCTGGACTGTTACATGCTGGTGGAATAACCTGACTAACTCCAGCCATTTTCAGGAGACCACTAAAGATGCATTCTTTTGTGAACACATGACCCATTAAAACTAGCTCTTTTCTGTTTAACAAAACTGCTAGACTAACTAAAAATTGTCACTGCACTTATTGCTGCTTCCATACTCTTCATTTGTAAGTTGCTTTGGATAAAATTTAATTGTACATGTGTAAAATAATAACTGCAATGTGACAGTATAAAAGAAAGATAATTGTCTTTTAATGTAGATATTTTTGCATATTCTAAATTATATACTAAGCTTGTATTTCCTACAACAGAAGTAACTTGACATATGTGTTATGTAAAATGACTAATAATGTAAATGTGCAGTTTCTGTACAATATTTTGTAAATTTAACAGAAATTGGCTGTAAAGGTTGCTATTTATGTACAAGTAGGCCTACTTAATTTAGAGGTTGAAGTTGTGAGTGGTTCTGTTCAAATAAAGATTAATACTGTAAATATGCAAACATGTTTTTGAATTGATGTGCTTACTGCATTTTTATAAATAATATCTTAGTTATTGTACATAGAAAACATATTTTAAAAGTAAATTACTGTAGATGGACAGCAGGTTTGTAAAATAAATTTGATTGAAAATTTGATGTTTTATGTGTAATTTAACATAATTGATCCGTTTTTCCACAGTTTAATAAATTATAATTAACATTAATATACTGTAATTCATTTTTTTACAGTGTAGGTGAACATATAGGTGCATATATGCACACATATAAGTGCATATATGTGCATATATATACATATATGTACATATATGTACATATATGTACATATAATATAGGAAAACGGCCAATTTTATATATGTCACATATATTAAAAACCTATATCAAATCCTATATTAAAACATATATGTTTATATAGGTTCTTTCCATGTGGGTCGCGGATCCGTCAGACGATCAGCTCGGAGAAACCGCGTGAACTGAGCACCGTAACTATGGCGCGTACTCCGGGCCAAAATTAAACATCCGACCGACCGACCTACCGATCGAACGTCTAACCGAACGTCTATCCGACCGTCTTGTCTGATGGAGCGGGTGACCCACGTGACGACCTGACGTGAGTTCAACGTCTTGAAATTATGTCTTTTTTTACCATTTATATATACAAGCTGATGTGTAAAGACTATACATTGACACTGCAGGCACTAAATACAGATATATACCTAAAATAATACTCAACCATTTCCTGCTGTACTTCCCTGAATAAGTCTTTAAAGATGTTGTAGGCTATTTTAAGTCTTTCTTAGTGATTAACTGAAAAAAGCTTGTATATCATGACTTTCTCTGTTTTCCATGACAAAAGGAGCTAATGTTTCAAACTTTTAAACATCAGACTCACCTATTTTAACTGTACATCCATGCAGTGGGCTACTGTTAATTAATGTATTTGTATTTTTCCATATTATTTTATGTATATGTACGTTATATAATTTGCATATCATGGTTAGTAACAGTGGCTCAGTGGTTCATGTAGGTTGTCTACAAACCAGAAGGTAGGTGGTTCAATCCGCGGTTCCACCTGACCAAGTGTCGAAGTGTCCATGAGCAAGACACCGAACCCCAGCTGCTCCCGACGAGCTGGATGGCGCCTTACATGGCTGACATCGCCGTCGGTGTATGAATGGGTGAATGTGAAGCAAAATGTAAAGCGCTTTGGATAAAAGCGCTATATAAATGCAGTCCATGCAGTCCATCCATCAAACAGATCCATTTTATATTGTTTGTCATTGTTTTACAAGTAAGAGTTAAAAGTTATATGTTAACGAGTTTTAATTTGTAAATCTTCAATGTAATGGGGCCATGTTGTCATTAATTGTCCATTTACTTTTCATGGTAGTAACACATTGACTCCCTTCAGGGGTCGCCACAGCGAATCATCTGCCTCCATCTGTTCCTATCCTCTGTATCCTCTTCTCTCAGACCGACTACCTTCATGTCCTCCTTCACTACATCCATAAACCTCCTCTTTGGTCTTCTTCTTGACCTCCTGCCTGGCAGCTCTAACCTCAGCATCCTTTTACCAATAATAATAATAATAATTATTATTATTATTCACTATATATATATCCAATATATTCACTCTCCACCCCCTGAACATGGCCAAACCATCTCAACCTGGCCTCTCTAACTTTGTCTTCAAAACATCTCACATGTGCTGTCCCTCTGATGTACTCATTCCTGATCAATCCTATCCATCCTCGTCACTCCCAAAGAGAACCTCAACATCTTCAGCTCTGCTACCTCTAGCTCTTCCTCCTGTCTTTTCCTCAGTGCAACTGTCTGAGTAACACATTGAGTAAGGTTAAGATTATTCAATAAACACATTGTTTATTTTTACCATGATTTTGTCTCCTTCCTTCTGATATTTCCTCTGCTGACTTCACTGACTCGTGGGCTGGTATCATAATGAGTTAACATAAGCTGTTGATGTATTGGAATATAAAAAAATTACTTTTCTGAACTTATGCAAAGAGAGAGAGAGATCATGTCAACTCAACACTGGATCTAACATGCATTTTCACTGTCTCTCATCTTGTAATCATAGGGGCATAAAGTGATTTGCAGCTTATGGTTATAATGGATTATAGTCGTTTAAAATCCTTGTTAATGTACATAAAGACTTCATCCTAGTCTGTAAGATTGTATATTGTAATATTTGAAACAGTGCTAATAAGAGTATAGGCTAGATGCCAGATATATTATAAATAATTTTTAGTTTCTAGATAATATGGATTTTTTTTCACAGTTCTCCCATGATTCTGAAAACAAAACTAAACCAAAAAAGAACGCAGATAGGCCTAATTTACTCGAGGTTCTATGAGTCTATTCAAGCTTCTATTCCTTTAAATATATATATATATATATATATATATATATATATATATATATATATATAAATTTATAAATAAATAAATAAATATATATATATATATATATATATATATATATATATATATATATATATATAAATTTATTTAAATGAATACAAGTTTTAATAGACTCATAGAACCTTGAGTATATATATATATATATATATATATATATATATATATATATATATATATATATATATATATATATATATTAATGTGTGGATGAAGTCATCCTGAGCTTGAACTATACAATGAGCTGCATCAAATCCGTTTAATCAGTCACTGGTGACACCTAGTGGAGTAATATTGTAGAATCTTTTATTCTAAAGCTTTTATTCTAAATCGAAAGCTTAACAGTAGTTCGGCTGCCGCAACATCAGTGGGGTTTTTTTCGGACCATAAACTTTTATTCCAATGCTTTCATTATATTTGATGTTTGCAAAACAGAAATATAAATCGTATATTCAGTTTAACAGCATTGAATTCAAAAAGTTTGTAACTGAACTGCGAAGTGTGCACATTTTGATGCTTAAATTATGTTCAATGACTGGGTCAAACGCGTTTGCAAATCGGCCTGAATCCACTTGAATTAATTTGGACTGCTCTCTCAGTAGCTACGTTTCCATAAGAGGTTTGCACAAAACCTTTGTGATATTTAGGCTGCTAAATGTCGACAAAAAACTATTGAGAAGTAATGCCAAAAAGTATGTTGGTATGTTTGTGTATATCCTAGCAGCAATAGCCATTATTTTTAATGGAAGGAGACATAGGCGTGTTATCCACGCATTAATTAAAATTCAAAGAACGAAATATATATATACGTTTTATCCATAGGTTTTATCAGTCACTGGTGACACCTAGTGGAGTAATATTGTAATATAATCTTTATTTAAAGCTTAACATTACTTTCAAACGTCATTTACTTATTTTAATCACGGCTGCCACAACATCAGTGTTTATATTTCCGACCATAAACCTTTTTTTTCTTTTCTTTTTTTTCTTTTTTTTTTTAACAATACTTTCGTTATTATTTTGATGTTTGGAAAATATAAATAGCCATATTTTATTAAATAATAGTTCAAACAAGCCTTAAAATACATATTTTTGTATTTTGTCATATTTGTGATGAAGCCAGACGAATAGGTGAAGAAATTGGTCTTGCAATATTCCTAACTTGTAAGTTGCTTTAATAGGCTATAGTATATTAAAAACATGCATACAAATTAGGCTAAATAACGCATTAATTAAAATTCAAAGAACGAAATGTTTGAATTTGCATGTTGGAAACTCAAAGGTTTTTTCTGTTATTTTGACTTTGAATTTAGTTTGTTAGAAATATGAAATGAATTTAGAAATGCTTTTAAAATGAAAAACGAAATGTTTAATAAACAAAATAATTTTTTGAAATGAAGACAGCATTTGGAGTGAGTGCATGCTAAATAATCATTTCTCTGAATCAACAACCTTTGTGAGTGTAGCCTACACAAAAGTATAGACAGTTTATATTTTATAATTATGTCTTGCACATATCTGTATGGCTAAAAATGTCTATTGTATTGTGAGTTATATGCTGCTATAAAGGACAATGTCCATCAGAAAGCGCTGGCAACATCATTGGCCATGGGTTAAAGAAAATGCCTATTTAATTAGTCTATGTTTAAATATTAGCCTATACAATTTTTTTGTTATTTTTTAGTTGATTTTTTTTAAACAGCAAGTAAGATAGGTTATACATAAGATGCGCGTCAGGAGACATTGAATATTGCTTTGAATAAAGTTATAATTCAAAGTGAATTTCGTTTTGTTTTGCAATGAGCATGGATTTCTAGTGTAGCCTATTTACTTGAACTTCTTAGGTAGTCTAATATCTATGGTTTAGAGGCAGTCAAAATCAGAATTTAATGGCCTGATAAAGCTCTCTCTACGGGCCTGACCTGCGATGCCGCGCTGAGTGACATATCACTTTCTCACGTAAAAAAAAATATTGCAAGTTAGCCAACTACTGTATAATGAAATTTGAATAAGTAGAATAATACAACATCACGGTACACATTTTTTGCGATGTCTATGTCTTTTAACTAGCCTATTATATTATTTTAAACGACAAAAACAAACTCCTGTTGGCTTTTTACATCAAGTCAGTTGTCACTTTACTTTACTTTACTTTGAGCTGTGTGGTCACACTTGGCACAGCCCTGCGGTAGCCTACTGCTCAAAATTAAACCAAGTAGCTAAACCAGCCCAGCTTCTTTTTAATAAATTTGTCTTACAATATCCTAGTTGCTTTAATAGGATATATATATATATATATATATATATATATATATATATATATATATATATATATATATATATATATATATATATATATATATATTAAAAACATGCATAGACTACACATAGGCTACAAACTAAAGCAGACATTTTATTTCAAGAACTAAAGAGAAATATAAATATCCTACTGAACCTTAATACAAATATTAAATTATCTTTCAAAAATAAACATCCTAAATACTAAGTAAATGCTAAAGTGTAAAGGTTTATTAAAAACATCTGTTTGTGTTCTAGTTTTACATTTATGCATTCAGCTGATTCTGTTAAACTGGCTGTAGGCTAATCAAGGTTGATTTCCATGTCTTTCACATATAAACCATGAGCCCAAACTAAATTATTGATCAGTTTCATTAAATCATATGTAACACGTTCCTACATGTGCTTACATGTTGTTAACGCGTACCCGTGGCGACCGGTCGGGAGTGCGGTAACCGATCGTCTTCCCAACGTGTTGTTTTCGTGTTAAGACGCGTTGTACCACGTTTGTTTTTCTTACCTTCATTTAACGTTTTTATACTTCGATTGATCCTCTAACTAACAAGTCCCCATTTGATTACAGCAACTACTGATTTATAAGGTATGTGCTGTGTATTAATAAAGTTGAATATAGATCCGAGGCTATTATTAACAAAACTGGCAAACTTTGACGGCTATTTTATAATTCGGAAAAGCAGGAGATATTCAACATCATTTTTCTCCATCGCCCAACGGAAGATTCAGAAACAGATCTGATGTCGGAATGTGTCTTATTTAATAGAAATAGTGTATACCATATTCAAAAACTGCAGCAAGGCATATTAAGCTTTAGTTCTTGAAATAAATGCTTAGATTATATCCACTATGTATTAGTTTGTTTTTTTAGCCTAATTTGTAAGCATGTTTTTAATATACTAGGTATATTAAAGCAACTTACAAGTTAGGAATATTGCAAGACCAATTTCTTCACCATAAAAAATAAGCTGGGGCTGGTCATCTATTCGTCTGGCTTCATTACAAATATGACAAAATACAAAAATATGTATTTTAAGGCTTGTTTTAACTATTATTTAATAAAATATGGCTATTTATGTTTCCCAAACATCAAAATAATAACGAAAGTATTGTTAAAAAAAAAAAAAAAAAAAAAAAAAAAAAGGTTTATGGTCGGAAATATAAACACTGATGTTGTGGCAGCCGTGATTAAAATAAGTAAATGACGTTTGAAAGTAATGTTAAGCTTTAAATAAAGATTCTATTACAATATTATTCCACTAGGTGTCACCAGTGACTGATAAAACGGATTTGATGCAGCTCATTGTATAGTTCAAGCTCAGGATGACTTCATCCACACATTAATACTTAATGTACTTAATTACTCGAGGTTCTATGAGTCTATTAAAACTTGTATTCATATATATATATATATATATATATATATATATATATATATATATATATATATATATTTAAAGGAATAGAAGCTTGAATAGACTCATAGAACCTCGAGTAAATTAGGCCTATCTGCGTTCTTTTTTGGTTTAGTTTTGTTTTCAGAATCATGGGAGAACTGTGAAAAAAAATCCATATTATCTAGAAACTAAAAATTATTTATAATATATCTGGCATCTAGCCTATACTCTTATTAGCACTGTTTCAAATATTACAATATACAATCTTACAGACTAGGATGAAGTCTTTATGTACATTAACAAGGATTTTAAACGACTATAATCCATTATAACCATAAGCTGCAAATCACTTTATGCCCCTATGATTACAAGATGAGAGACAGTGAAAATGCATGTTAGATCCAGTGTTGAGTTGACATGATCTCTCTCTCTCTCTGCATAAGTTCAGAAAAGTAATTTTTTTATATTCCAATACATTAACAGCTTATGTTAACTCATTATGATACCAGCCCACGAGTCAGTGAAGTCAGCAGAGGAAATATCAGAAGGAAGGAGACAAAATCATGGTAAAAATAAACAATGTGTTTATTGAATAATCTTAACCTTACTCAATGTGTTACTCAGACAGTTGCACTGAGGAAAAGACAGGAGGAAGAGCTAGAGGTAGCAGAGCTGAAGATGTTGAGGTTCTCTTTGGGAGTGACGAGGATGGATAGGATTGATCAGGAATGAGTACATCAGAGGGACAGCACATGTGAGATGTTTTGGAGACAAAGTTAGAGAGGCCAGGTTGAGATGGTTTGGCCATGTTCAGGGGGTGGAGAGTGAATATATTGGATATATATATATATATATAGTGAATAATAATAATTATTATTCTTATTATTATTATTGGTAAAAGGGTGCTGAGGTTAGAGCTGCCAGGCAGGAGGTCAAGAGGAAGACCAAAGAGGAGGTTTATGGATGTAGTGAAGGAGGACATGAAGGTAGTCGGTCTGAGAGAAGAGGATACAGAGGATAGGAACAGATGCAGGCAGATGATTCGCTGTGGCGACCCCTGAAGGGAGTCAATGTGGTTACTACCATGAAAAGTAAATGGACAATTAATGACAGCATGGTCCCATTACATTGAAGCTTTACAAATTAAAACTCGTTAACATATAACTTTTAACTCTTACTTGTTAAACAATGACAAACAATATAAAATGAATCTGTTTGATGGATGGACTGCATTTATATAGCGCTTTTATCCAAAGCGCTTTACATTTTGCCTCACATTCACCCATTCATACACCGACGGCGATGTCAGCCATGTAAGGCGCCATCCAGCTCGTCGGGAGCAGCTGGGGTTCGGTGTCTTGCTCATGGACACTTCGACACATGGTCAGGTGGAACCGGGGATTGAACCACCTACCTTCTGGTTTGTAGACAACCTACATGAATCACTGAGCCACTGTTACTAACCATTACATGCAAATTATATAACGTACATATACATAAAATAATATGGAAAAATACAAATACATTAATTAAAAGTAGCCCACTGCATGGATGTACAGTTAAAATAGGTGTCTGATGTTTAAAAGTTTGAAGCTCCTTTTGTCATGGAAAACAGAGAAAGTCATGATATACAAGCTTTTTTCAGTTAATCACTAAGAAAGACTTAAAATAGCCTACAACATCTTTAAAGACTTATTCAGGGAAGTACAGCAGGAAATGGTTGAGTATTATTTTAGGTATATATCTGTATTTAGTGCCTGCAGTGTCAATGTATAGTCTTTACACATCAGCTTGTATATATTAATGGTAAAAAAAGAAATAATTTCAAGACGTTGACGTCACGTCAGGTCGTCATGTGGGTCACCCGCTCCATCAGACAAGACGGTCGGATAGACGTTCGATCGGTAGGTCGGTCGGTCGGATGTTTAATTTTGGCCCGGAGTACGCGCCATACGTAACTGAGGCGATCCGGGCGAACACACACACACACACACACACACACACACACGAGCGTTCGCGTTAAACAGAGACTGGAGACTCAAACCAGAGACTCAATGTTGCTGCTAGCTTTAGATAGAAAACAGTACTTGTGTGCAAAGGATTTGTTGAAAAGCAGAGAACAGCAGCCTTTTCAACAGAAACAACCAGAGGGAGTGAGGGCGCACGTGTGTATGTATGTGTGTGTGTGTGTGTGTGTGTGTGTGTGTGTGTGTGTGTGTGTGTGTGTGTGTGTGTGTGTGTAAAAAGGCACTGTAATGGTTGCCGCAACTGAGCTATAGTATAATAATACTCATACATCTAGCCTGTGACATTGTCTGGCAATAGGGGACAGCCATGCTGGTGAAAATCAAGCCGACTCCCGATTTTTTTTGATTTTGTATGTTTAAAAAATATCGTGAGAGAGGGAGGTGCGAGAAACGTGCTCGGCTCGTCGTGTTTTTCCTCACATGCTGCGAGCCACGACCATACGAGCATCCACAATGTCCAGGCGAGGGAAAAACATCGTCTGCGAGCAGCGAGCTCATCAGGAAAAACAGCATCGGGTAACGTTACGCCCCGCGCCCGGCTTTAACATCTAATGTGGACGGCGAGTGTGACTTAAGCCAGATGGTCTGAACTTATTATTAGTTTCTGTTATTGGTATCAATACTCCTAGATGACCAATAGCAGCTTTGCGATTGCCTGATACATGATAATTATCTGTAAGTATTGTAATCTGAGCACAGTGTTAGCGTATAATGTTATGAGCCGACTCTCACCTGCTCTGTTTTCCACTGTTTCTCCTCACACAACAACTCCAATCCTCTCCTCTGATCGTTGTTCTGTCTAATCCTGGCCTGTCCCTTATTGTGTGTCATAATTGCATGGCTGTGGTCTACCATATATATATGGTATACATACCATATGAGTATTAATAAACATTTATAATGTCCTCAGCGTCCGAACTGTCATTGCGATCCATTGTTTTCCTATGGTTGAAAGTCACGGCACTCCCTCTCGTTATGTCACTTCCGGTTTGCGCATTTTTAGATGCGGAAGTAAAATGTTCTCACAAAAACGACTCAAAAAGCCTTATTAGCGTATTTACAAGTATATTTTAAAGAAATTCTAGGTCCTACATAATTTTTCTATACACTGACTCACTGGAGTCTCTAACCTGCAATATGCTCTTTAAGAGATGATGAAGAAACCCAAACCTCATCCTCAATCTGACACCAGAGATTCTGTCAGTGTCTTATCTCTCGACATTGGGATCAAAGTTCATTTCACCAACTTCATCTTTATTACTATTTATACTTCATATTTATATTGTTCATCACTGATATTAGGAGGGTTTATGGATCGGTCTGGGTTTTGCATATCATCTCTGACTCTTTCTCTTCCTGGGGATACTGAGAAAACACAGCAAAACTATTGCTGCTTCTTCATCTCAGCTCATGTTTATTTTGAACAGTGCGCTGTGACTTTAACTGAGTGTGAAATAGACTCTGTGCTGAACTCAGAGCTGCTTCTGCTTCGCTCTACCCTGCTAACATGAGTGTTGAAAATACACATGCTTACGGGTCAATGACGTGACGCCTACATTTTCTGTCTATAAGCATTTTTTTCAGTTAAAAACTGGTTTAAATGCATAAAAAGATACCATATATATGTAGTACCTCTCCCATGTATGTACTCACTTTCATTTTTCAAAAAACATTAGTTATTTGTACTTTTTCTGTTATTTAAAGGGTCAGAACATTATGTGGTGTGACCGTCCGGCCATAACTTCTGTTTTGGAAACATCTTTAAAAATTACTCTACTACATGTATTCAAATTTATTTTCTACACTATTTGGCATGATTTCCAAAGTGTTTTGTAATCCTGCACAAAATTGCAAAGCATTTTTTTTTAAATTTCATAATATACAAACAAACATTGTCCAATGATTTCCTTTTTATGAAATATCATGAGGTGCGACCATCAAGAAACTACCCATTTTTGGACTTTACGTTGAAATCCAATTAAAGACAGGAAGTTGCGTCATACACCAATTTGCCACGGACTCATTAAAGCAGCGAGTGTGTTTGTAACTCTCTCTCTGAAATTTGGAAAAAATAACCTTTTTAACAGCTGGCATGCAGTTTCCACATTTGGATATCATGTGGTGCGACCTCAACAAAACAATGAGTATTAAGCTATTTCTACAAATATATATGTTTATTATAAATATCATAGTGACCTTTTGTAGGAATCTAGCTTGTTTTGTTTAGGTGGCCAATTCTATGCCTATAAATTTTGAGTGAATGTAAAAATATCATGTGTGCGACCACTGCAGTGTGTTTTCCATGATATATATATATATATAGGGTTGGGCATCGTTTTGATTTGAACGATTCTGATTCTGATTCTGATTCCGATTCCGATTCTTACTTTCGATTCCGGTTCTTTTCGATTCTCGATTCCGATTCTTTAAGGGGTGGAGTCAAAACATGTCACATCGATATTCAATGCTATTTTCAATACCACGGGGGAAAAACGCTGCATATACTGTCAATTAGATATTTTTTATATAATTTTTTTTTTTTTGTCTGTCTTTTGAAAGTCTAGTCAATCAAACATTTCTTCTGAAGAGATCACTTTATATGATAAAGCTTTTAAGCTTTTTCTCATATATAAACATTGATCAATTACTATTAAAATTATCTCACAAATATTTGCTAACTCAATGTATTTTTTACAACGGGGTAATTGTGTTGCAATAGCTTACACATAGCACAAGTAAGCTTGATTTCGAAAGGTAAATTGAATGTAAAAAGATGACTAAACCGTAATTGGTAACACTTTACTTGAAGGGGTGTGCATAAGACTGACATGACACCTTCATAATCATGACATGACATGTGTCGTGAATATGAAGGAGTTTTTATGCATGTTTATGACAACTGTCATTAAGTGTCATTCGCTTAATTATGTCATTTTTAATGCAATGATGACATTTCGGAGATGTCTTTGTTATGACAACTTGACATAAACCAATACATCATAACCTGTCAGTGTCTTTGTCATGACAACTTGACATTACCAAGACAACATAACCTGTCATAAACATGACATAACAGATTATCAAATTTAAGAAACTTACTTAGCTTATAGGGTTAACCTTAAACTATCATGGTTGGTTTTGATGTTGACGGAGGCCATTATAATGTCATACATTTTTTTCAGTGGCACAAGTTTAATTTGTCATTAAAATGTAATTAGGTGTTAATACGCTGTCAAATTATTTTTAAATAATTTATAACAGCATCATTAATATTTTTCAGTTCACGTTTTATTTTATTTTAAGTTTCCTCCACCAGCTTCAACAGAAGGTTAGATAATAGACAATTTCAAATGTCTTAAAAATATAAAAAGGAGTTTGAGAAGTAAAATCAATCATTTAATTTTTAAGACCTGCCCTCTCACAGAACTGACTCTTAAAAACACAAGGCATGAATTTATACACAGGTGACCAGCACCAATTAACGCAAAAAGGGGAAAACACGCACACAAATAATGGCCATTACACAAAATAAACATTTATATATCAACATCATATACACACATAAACAAACACAGAAAATAACACTTTGTCAAATGACTTCACTTTATAAATTATCTTCCGATGTATAAAAAT
Source organism: Pseudorasbora parva (assembly GCF_024679245.1). Lineage (NCBI taxonomy): Eukaryota > Metazoa > Chordata > Actinopteri > Cypriniformes > Gobionidae > Pseudorasbora > Pseudorasbora parva. The sequence continues at coordinate 853,733 of NC_090186.1, forward strand.
AAGAGAAATAGTCTTTAGAGCCCCACCCCGGGCTGAACAAGGAATGTTTGCGGCTAGAGCCTAGGCCGGAACATTATATATAGGGCCAACGTTTCCGCCCGAACCCCTTTAGACGGTGCACCAGCACACGGGACTCCACCATAACAAACGGAATGGTAAGAATAAACTCAAACTATTCGTTAAAGAGTGAGCGAAAGTTTAAATAAAGTATATTAAACCCAAAATAACGTTGTTGATTGTTTTTACTTACTGCAAACTAAATTGACATTAAACACCTAAACAAACTAACCTGACTGAGGCTCTGTCAACAACTGTTACAGCGTACACATAACCAGTGGTGCCACCATAGACATCATCATATAGGTGTATATGTCTATGCCACTCTATCATTTTGAGTTATATTAATAGTTTTTAATGACTCTGTACGATTTCCTCTATGATGCCATATTTCAGGTCAAGCTAAATATTCATGACAATGTTATGAAATAATTTGACAGAGTATTGACACTTAATGACATGTAAATGACAAATTAAATTTATAAAAAAATCATGACATTATAATAGCCTAATGACAGCCAACGTCAAAACCAACCACATGACAGTTTAATAATAATAATAATAATAGTAATAGATTTTATTTATAACGCACTTTTCATTCCGAAGAATCTCAAAGTGCAACAAAGGGAAAAAATAACAATACATGAATAACAAGTAAAAATGACATCTCAACATCATGCCGGACGCTGATGACGCTAGCCTGGAGCAAACTTCAGCCACCATGCAGCTCAAGCCCGAGGGAGACCACCAGTGAGCAGCCGACACCCAGAAGAGAGAGCAGCCGCAGCGAGCAACATCAAATGTCCTTCAAACAAAAACCAACCACAAATTCAAACAAAAACAGAAGAGAAGCGGTGAAAAAACGGCAAACAACGTCCTCTCAGTGGCTGCCAGCAATCAGCAACAGTCCCAATAGTAGCTCTGTTAGACTAGTCACAAACATAATAAAATAAAATAAAATCTAAATTTAATAGTAAAGTTAACATGATTTGTGGGTGGAGAAGCGGCGAACCGACAACGCCAGCATCCTCTCCCCCACGTTGCCTAGCAACTAATGTATGTAAACCCAAAAAGCGAAGTAGTTTCTTAAATTTGATAATTAATCTGCTATGTCATTTCATGTCTGTTTATGACAGGTTATGTTGTCTTGGTAATGTCAAGTTGTCATGACAAAGACACTGACAGGTTATGTTGTATTGGTTTATGTCAAGTTGTCATAACAAAGACAAATCCGAAATGTCATCATTGCATTAAAAATGACATAATTAAGCGAATGACACTTAATGACAGTTGTCATAAAGATGCATAAAAACTCCTTCATATTCACGACACGTGTCATGTCATGATTATGAAGGTGTCATGTCAGTCTTATGCACACCCCTTCAAGTAAAGTGTTACCCAGTAATTAAATAAGAACAAATAAACATATTACAAAAAATAGCACAAATAAATAAAATAGAATAAAATATAGAAATGAAAGACTGCTTTATTTTTTCAGGTAGGTTTAACATTCAGGTAAGAAACTGAATTAAAAAACGCAAAGTGGCTAATTAAAGTTAAAATAACATTGGATAATGTTTTTTGCAAAAAATTAAATAGTTTCATATAAAACCATTACAGTTACACAAGTTGATCAGTCAAGAGCAGTGTGATCTTTTGTCTTTTTGTAGTTTGACTTTGAATAACAAATGACTGCCGTCCCTTTAAGAACTGCCGCACTCATGGATCCTGAACACTGTTCCTGTTACTCATTCTTCATTTCTTCCTGAATTGTTTACATTAATACTCTTCAAAATGTGCACTGACAATTTGGTTGATTGTATTTGACCAATAATAAGCTGGAAAAAGAAGCAAATATTTGCACTTGTATGTCAGAGGGGGCTTTATTACGGTATGTGTGTGTGTGTGCTTCAGATATGAGCCTGAAATCTGAGGGATTCGTAGAATTATGTGCAATCCCGCGCGAAATTCAGACCGATCACACTGTGGCAAGGGGGGCGTGGTTCAGCGAGGTCTGCAGCGGGAGAGACTAGCCGCGGGACGAGCGGTAAGTGAGTGGGTTGGACGCAGATTAATAACACCTGTCTCTTGTTCCAGTAATGAGCACGGAGAGGGTATAAAACATCGGTGGAACCGGAGACCAGAGAGAGAGAGAGTCGGACGGTTGATGCCAGAGACACTGAGACTGAGAAACCGGAAGCCGGAAGTGCCGACCTGGAAGTGATCATTGTTGTTTTGAGTTTTGACGGAAGTCACACGCTGAGTGTGCCGTTTGGTTATTGATATACAAAATAAAAGAGAAAGCATCAACCGTCCAGCCGACCCCCGTGTCCTCTTCCTTCCTCACACATACGAACATTGTTACACACACACACTAACACGCTGTCGTAAGGAAAAGTCCAGCAGAACGAGCGTCCGTCGTGTTCAGAGGTTAACCGGGCTGAGTGACAATATGCGGCTTCGCGTCATCTCGCTGTCGGTCAGAGAAGGAGAGGAGAGGAGAGGAGAGGAGAGGAGAGGAGAGGAGAGGAGAGGAGAGGAGAGGAGAGGAGAGGAGAGGAGAGGAGAGGAGAGGAGAGGAGCTGGGATCGATACTGCAGAAACTGAGCAGGCTATCGTATCTTTTCAGATATTTCAGTATCGATATTTTTGACAACACTAGTTGCACTGTGCCGACACAGGCTTTTTAAAAGTGAAATAAATCCACACTTCAGAGCGCCGCTTACCGGGCTTCCATGGCTAAAAGAACAAGCCGGCGCGCAAGCACCGGAAATCAGGTGGCCATGGAAACCAAAACTTGCGCGTTTGGAACCGATGATCGGAACCGAAAACAAATGTTCTAAATGATTCCAATGGAATCGTTATTTTTTAAACGGTTCCAAGTTGGAACCGGTTCTCGATGCCCAACCCTAATATATATATATATCATGGCCTTCACTAACGATCAACACACCCCACGTCGTCGCCATAACAGCTCTCTGGCACAAATACTCTTAAACAAACAAAAACACGGACCAACAAGAACATCCAAAGAAACAGAAAAAACACCGCTTGTTAGCTAACATTACCGGCTTGACATCAGGATCGATCATTCAAACGCTGCCTGTCATCCGCGGCGGCCATAGCTCATTTCACATAGATCGCTCACAATCTGCGAAAAGTTCAAACGGCTGATGACATCAGCGGAGGGTAGTGCGCCGACACATCGCTGGGCCTCTGGGCCGTTCTATCACTACACATCAACATTTGATTGGCTGATGACCCACGTCAGTCAAAGCTATGGTCCAATGGAAGATAGCAGCTTCAATGGAAGGCAAGCTATTCCACTAGTGCTGGTCCTCGGAGCTGTGACGCGTTTAGATGATGACGTATGGAAATTACAGCTCAGCCTCACAAAATATAAACACATTCACGGTTAGAGGAAACTGGCTTTACCAAACAGAAAGGCTCTAGTCACACTGACACGGTGTATTAACGAAACACTATTGGCTGTTTCAAAAAATGGGAGGAGCTTCTTACAGCTGGAGCCATTTCAGGGGAAGTCACGTGAACACACTGAATAATGCGGCGCGATTCAAGGCACTGCAGTGGACCTTTAAGACTACGGCCAAATCATCTAGATGAAAAAACAATAAAATCACTTAATTTGACATTTTCATATGAATGTATGTGTACACAACGCTCTTAATGCTTGAACAATTGCAATAGATATTATTATTTTTTGTATTTTAAAATTGGCCAGTTGAAGATCCCTATTCATCATTGACCGCTCACACATTCAGTGTCAACAGGCCTGTGCTGCAGTTCTGTGAAAGTGTCCAGGTCTACATCAATTACTATTAGTTACTGTCATTACAAGCATTAAGAATGTGTCTCACCTGGGGTCAGAGGTCACGGCTCCATCACTGAATTTAAGAGGATTATCCATGGATTGGTCACTCCTCACAGACACACAGCTGGGGTCAGAGGTCACGGCTCCATCACTGAATTTAAGAGGCTTATCCATGGATTGGTAACTCCTCACAGACACACAGCTGGGGTCAGAGGTCACGGCTCCATCACTGGGTTCTGCAGATGAAGATCTCTCTCTGTTCTCCATAATGACAAACTGACCTCAGACCTGCACACAGAGAACACATCACACACAACACTTTACTCAGTGGCGGCCAGTGCTGTGCAAGTTACTTCCAAACTCTAATATATTATAGATTACTTATTACTGCTATTTAAAAGTAATTCATTACATTACAATATTACTGTCTCAGAAGTGTAATGCGTTACATTACTCCTGTATTACTTTTGAGTTACTTTCACTAAAATAACTTCTGAAGTAGCTCTAAACATTCTCAAATGTAGGCAGAGAGCATTTTACATCCAGTAGAGGGCGATATGATGAAGAATAATGACATGGGCCATCCAGGCTAACAATAGAGAATTGGCAAAAAAGTGAATGCTCAAGACAATGCAAGAAATCATGACAATCCAACTATGTTATATTATTTTAGAGGTAAAGTGATTATCTGGTAATATCTGGGAATAGCTTAGGTCTGTCACAACAGAACTGTGTAAACTCTAAGTTATGACAATAACTTTGTTCTTTTCTTATTGTTGCGACATAGTTGCGAGATGGTTATTTCGGTTTTAGAAAAAGGTTGTATTTGACTGCATTTGCATTTGACTAGCCTACGTTCTTGTCCTTATCTCTGATAAACTAAGCAATGCGCGTCCATCTCGCGAATGTACAGTAGGGATGAGACGGTGGGGACATTTTCCCCCAGTTAATCAAAGTGCGATGACATCACCGGTATCTGGGCTTTTAAATCACTAGTCTATCTAACCGAAAGGAACATGCGCACTGCCGCTTGGGCATTAATAACGGGAGCGGATGCAAAGCGGGTGCTTTCAGTGAATTCCTATAAAAGTTAAGCTTCCATATGAACTGAAACGCGCCAGTGCGCGCTCACCGTGAATGACAGCTCGTTAGTAAATGCGCGCTCTCTGCGGCCAAGCAGATTTTAGTTTCGGTTTAAAATTTGCCTATTATTCTTAATGAAATACACAGCACAATGACAAACCCCCTTTAATAGGTGCTTTTACATTTCACTTTGAAATCTTCCGCAATCATCTGTCAGCTCAAGATCACACGTTCACATCATGCAGCAGACACCTTCCGTTTTTATTTGAACGGCCTGTTCTCTAACTGAACTAAATGACTGTATTACTATAAAAAATCTAAACGACGGTGTCACGGTGTGCAGTAGTCTTATTCTGTCATCTTCACCCAAGTGTTATAGGCATTAGGCCTATAGTTTGGCTCTGCAGCGCGCGCCTCGTCTTTCGTCCGTTCTTCGACGCGCTTGTCGTTGTGCTATTCTTTGAAACGACAGAGCCTTTAAACCTTCTTTAGCCACTTTTCCACTGGCCAGCGTGAGCACAGCGGCTGAAATCATGCCTGCGGCACTTCTGTAAAATCCGCAATAAACACTTACGCCTTCACTGGACTATATCACACAATATCCAAATGTACACCAGCAAGAGGGAGATGAATTGAAGTACTGAATTGAAGGAAAATGAAGTAAATCGCTATACAAAAATATATCAGAAGCTGTCATTTAGTATTTAATTACTAACCTGGACACCACACGCGGCTATTGAATGACCACGAACAGGTAATAACTTGCATTTTTCATGCGTTAATGTATCACGCCTTTTTTCCTTTTCCTTTTCTTCGTTTTATTATTGTTTTTTTTTTTGGGGGGGGGGGGGGGGGGTAACGCAAGCGTTACTGGAAATGTACCGAGTAAAATATTACTGAAAATTGATTAGTAATGCCTTACACTACTGCGTTACAGCAAAAAGTAATAAGTTACTGTAATGTATTACTTTTGTAATGCGTTACTCCCAACACTGGTGGCGGCACTGGGGAAGGGCAAAGCTGGAGCCCTGAATGTTTTTATTACCAACCACCATCACTGCGTTTTTATGCGCATTAATATCATTAATCAAACAACAACGATAAATAGAAAACCAGCCCATGGTTGGCTGTAACTTCGGTTTTGCGGTATATGACGGTATTTTCCCCCCTATGCATGACCAGGTGTGAACCATATTTTCTACTGATTGAGAGGAAATACTGCAGCAGATTGACCAGAATGCACTATTTAACTGTCATGAGTGAATATTGTAGAAAATTCCAGACTAGAGTTAATACAGAGTTTGCAAAAGCCCACAAAATGATGCTGTGGGGACACAACCAATAAAACACGGACCTGCCACACACTCATTACAGACACATGAATATTGAAATATGACCACGGAGAGAAATTATCGTCATTTTGCGTCATCAGAGGATAGTCAGTGTATATTAGGGGTCTCCATGGTTAACCGATTAACCGTTAACCAATTGCGTAACCGAGTGAAACATTTTGCTCGGTTAAGTGGCGTCAATGACGTGCCTTGAATTTAGTTGTAATATATTTTTGCACCACTAGAGACCGCCAGAGCGCTCCCAGACATTTGTAATATCCACAAGAAGAAGTCATGACCAGCTTTCTAACGTGAAGCGGGCAAAGAAAAGTAGAGCGTGGGAGCACTTTAAAATTGAGAGTGACGGGGCAAAATGTAAGTATTGCAATGCAGTGCTTACCGCATTTTTCAGGCTATAAGTTGCTCCGGAGTATAAGTCGCATCAGTCAAAAAATGCGTCATGAAGAGGAAAATAACATACGTCGCACTGGACTAAAAGTCGCATTAGGGCAGAAGCAGAGCGGGAGCCGCGCGCTGTACATAACGGATCAGAAGAAAGAAAGTTTGAAGTGAGAAACTTGTGAGGGACTGGTGAAAAGCAGACGTTACTTTAACTGTAATGAAGAAAACAAAAAAGCTGATCGCGGACTGAAAGCAAGATGGCCAGAGCTGGAGGGACGAGTCCACAGATGCTTGAACTCTCTGCCGGGAGAGGCTCAGCCGCGCGAGTCAAACGCTGTGGGAATCGCTCTCGGCTGTATATTTTACTACATGCAGTTTGTAATTTGCAGAATTGGATTTTCTTTATGGGGGCATTTTGTTTGTGTTCAGTCTTTCTAAGTTGTTGTCTTTAGGTTAATATTTCAGTTAAGAGTGTAACAGACTTTATTTGATCTCGCATAATGTATTCATTTGGTACGCACTGGCGCTCGTTATGTATATGTTTGCAATGTATTTTTCCCCTCGGGGCTTGCCGTAGATAGGTTGGGGCATGTGCACTTGTTTGGTACTGGAGTGTCGCGGGTTTGGGGGTTTTTCAGGTTGGTGATTTACATGTGTGACGGAGAATAAAGGAAGGAATGTTCAGACGGCTGTCTTTTATTGTTTTTCTTATGACAAAGTATTTTAGGCGAACACTGCACGAACGCTCGGTCACAAGAGCTTTTTTTTCTGTTTTCAGTTATTTTCTTTTTCAAGGGTAGGCTACAGGAGCAGCATAGAGCCCTCTCTCGCGACTATATGTTTATTCTTGTCTGAATTAAATTTGATATATAAGTCGATCTCACTATAAGTCGCAGGACCAGCCAAACTATGAAAAAAGTGCGACTTATAGTCCCATCTCAACAGCCAACACCCGGGCATCATTAGAGAGGCGGCCGTGGGGCCTAATCATGCAGGTCAACTGGAGCGCATCTCATCCTAATTTAACGAAACTCAGCGTACGCCTCACAGACATGAAATATACCTTAAGAAAGCTTGAAATGTATTTTAACAATTTTAAAAGAAAAGAAATAGGCTACTCTCTGATTATGTAATCCATGATGTGCATTTCTCTCTATAGGCGCGTTCACTACTGCGGTCGTCAAATTAATAAACTAAAAATAATAACCCTGACGCACACTATGGCTAACCGAGTATTAACCGCTAAGGGCCTCGGTTAACGGTTAATGAAAAACTTGAAAACGTATATTTTGGCCATTCGAGTTTCTTTATAGACACGGGTATTCAAAAACAAAAAACGTCTCTTTTTTTTTTCTTCCTTTTTTTCTTCATTTTTTAGTCTGCTGGGCCAGACAGGCCTGAAACGTCAGATAAAGCGCACAGGCTCGCGACTGGAGGACTACAGGCCTACAAATCAAACGCTTTGGTAAAGTCACACAAATTAATCATTGACGTTCATGGTGTTAGGAATTGTTTTTCTGCGCATTTTCCCACTAACTCAAACGTGCGTACACCACCTCCTGAGCTGGCGTAGGATTTGAGCGTGTGTGTGTGTGTGTGTGTGTGTGCGTACACCACCTCCTGAGCCGGCGTAGGATTTGAGCGTGTGTGTGTGTGCGTACACCACCTCCTGAGCCGGCGTAGGATTTGAGCGTGTGTGTGTGTGTGTGTGTGTGTGTGTGTGTGTGTGTGTGTGCGTACACCACCTCCTGAGCCGGCGTAGGATTTGAGCGTGCCGTACGCCAACGTCCATATTGATAAATCTCAAAGTCACCGTGGGTTTGGGTGTACGCTGGATATTTGGTGTACGCACTTTTGATAAATGAGGGCCATTATCTCTCATGCAATTCCAGATGCAGCGTTTTGACTGAAACTAAGCTTCTACTTCTGCTGACTGAGATGAGAACACATCTTTACAAATGTCTGGGTCTTAAAAGAGTCTGCGTTTGTGATATATGTCCTTATTTCATGCAAACACTAGCTCGCTCTGTCTGGATGCGTTTAAATCTGCTCTAAGTTTTGCGTTTTCCTCACCTATCATCACACATGCGCTCTTCAATAAGCCGACAGAAAGCAGGTTAATGCGTTTACATGCAGCGCGAAATCAGGGTAAGAGGCAAAACACTGCCTGTCCCGACTGGTTTATGCTCACGCCGTTTATGATATTACGCCGATAAAAGAAAGCGGGTTACCGCGTTTACATGACCATGTTCACTGTCGGCTTATTTGGTATAATCGGCTTAAGAACGAGCACGTAAACGCACCCAATGTCTTTTCTCGCTGTTTCAAAATCTTGCCTAGCTTTCTTCAGAGATGGTCAAGTTCAGTTTGTGCATGATTACAAGATATAACATTTTTTTCAATACTGTATCCTAAATTGTTGATAATTAAGTTATAAATCATATGCTGAAGAAAATTTCTGAAGTGTTAACGATTAAAAGAAAAAAACTAATACGATGACCGCACAGAACCGAAGCGTGGGTTTTGTGAACCGTGCCACCCCTAATATGCACCTCATCTGTTGCAGTTTTCATCCATTTTATTTGTTTTTGGTTGTTTTGTTCATTTATTGTGGATATTTAAAATGTTTTCCGTTTTCAGTGTTAAATAGTCTTTAGAAAGAAAAGTTTATTGATCTTTGAAAAGGTGTACCTGCATTTTTATGCCATTATCATTCTTTTAGATGAAAATGGTCTCAGAACGACAATATTATCGTTTATCGCAATAATCTCTTGGCCAATTTATCGTCCAGCAAAATGTGTTATCGTGACAGGCCTATAAATAAATCTACCTCAGTTTTAATAAATTGTTCATCTGTTTGGGAAATGTTTGTCTGTTTTCTACATCTTTCACTCAGGAGCAAAAATATGCCTTTAAACTTTAATAACAATTTTTCATTTACCGATCTCGACTGATATGGAAAATTATATTGTGCTAATTGTTTTGGGCCATATCGCCCAGCCCTACTAGTAGACTACTATTCACTGGTAAATATTACAGTGAACAAACATCACAGACAATGGCAGACCAAGGCAGCTCTGGCATAATGTCAATAACACTTCTATAAATGACTTACAGTTTCTGCACAGTTATTGATGTGTCTCTTAACTGAAAAATATGTACTGTTGGGTACCAGTACTAAATTGCAGGTACCTTTACCGGTACTTGTACCGTTCAAAAGTGAATGGTACCCAACCCTACAGCATAGAACAACTCATTGGCTGACTGTAATTTTAAAAGTACGTGTTTTATTAAGGCATGTTTTCCATGTTCACTTTTTTTATACGTGATTACACACATACCGTATTTCCGTAGTTTATAAGTCGCATCAGTCAAAAATGTTTGTTTGTGTTCAGTCTTTCTCCGTTGTTGTCTTCCAGTAAACAGTTTTCAGTTGTTTTCACTTAATTTTTCAGGGGTGGCTACAGGAGCCGCATAGAGCACCGTCTCGCAGCTGTAGACGTAGCTAAATGTTTATTCTTGTCAGTCAGTATGAATTAAATTTGATATATAAGTCGCACCTGACTATAAGACGCAGGATCAGCCAAACTATGGAAAAAAAGTGTTCCGTTCAGTCCAGGTCGTGCTGAAAAACCAAATCTTCATCTCCATAAAGCTTTTCAGCAGATGGACGCATGAAGAGCTCCAAAATCTCCTGATAGCGAGCTGCATTGACCCTGCCCTTGATAAAACACAGTGGACCAACACCAGCAGCTGACATGGCACCCCAGACCATCACTGACTGTGGGGACTTGACACTGGACTTCAGGCATTTGGGCATTTCCTTCTCCCCAGTCTTCCTCCAGACTCTGGCACCTTGATTTCCCAATGACATGCAAAATTTGCTTTCATCTGAAAAAAGTACTTTGGACCGCTGAGCAACAGTCCAGTGCTGCTTCTCTGTAGCCCAAAAGTGTCTTGACCTGGGGAATGCGGCACCTGTAGCCCATTTCCTGCTCACGCCTGTGCACGGCGGCTCTGGATGTTTCTCCTCCAGACTCAGTCCACTGCTTCCGCAGGTCCCCCAAGGTCTGGAATCGGTCCTTCTCCCCAATCTTCCTCAGGGTCCGCTCACCTCTTCTCGTTGTGCAGCGTTTTTTGCCACACTTTTTCCTTCCCACAGACTTCCCACTGAGGTGCCTTGATACAGCGCTCTGGGAACAGCCTATTCGTTCAGAAATGTCTTTCTGTGTCTTCCCCTCTCGCTTGAGGGTGTCACTGACTACGTTTACATGGACAACAATACTCCGATATTAATCTTATTAAGACAATACTCTGATTAAGAGGCTACCATGTAGACAGCGATTTCTAATTACCTTAATCTGATTAAAGTCATAATCTAACTAAACATAAATCGGATTAAGACATGTGGAGTATGCCTATTTTAGTCGCATTATCAGAGACATGTACACACCTTAATCTAACTATTAATGTCATGTCGGAGATTTCACCGCATTTTGTGACAGGACACATAACGTAACGCACAACAGGGGAGTGCAGAGGGGAGGCTTTGTGGGTTGGAGCCTCTGTCCTTTTTGAAAATTAATCAAAAGTGCCCCTTTCAACAATCATCGATAATATTGTGGCCAATAAAACATAATTGGAATTATACTTAATATAACAACGTGTACAAAACAGTAACAAATAGTGGAAAAGTCGCGTTTATCTTTTACGGACCTGTCAGTCTGAAAAGTCGTTGCCATAAACGTCATTGCTATGGGCGGTGTGTGTTTTACTTGACTGTTCATTGTGAACACTGCGTCCTCTCTCTCTATTTTTATTTTTGTTGTAATTATTATGCTCATTGTAAAAGTAAAATACAATAAGTTTGTATCTGTAATCGCAAACCAGATGGGTCATTCAGTGAACGCCTGTGGCTCGACGGCAGGAAAAACAATCCAAAGAGTCATGATTTTTAAACCTTTTTCATAATTAATCAAAGCTTTTATTCTAAATGTAGGCTGTCAATAAGGAGGAAAGAGGGGCAGTGTCTCTTAAAAAAAAAAAAAAAAAAAAAAGAGGCAATACATATTACAAAAATAAATCAACGTAAATGTAGATATAAAACATTATAAAAACGCATGTTTTGTTATACTTCTTAATGTAAAGTAACACTGTCCAACAGCGACACCCGCAGGTGAAGTTAGAGGGTTTACTGAGCCCATAAAATTAACACATTAACACAAAGTCACGCTATGATTGGATGTTGGAGAACATAGCGTGGCATTGGGGACGTAATGACGTGCCATAATCGATCTATGTTCTATCAAATGTAAAACGGGAACATGAACAGAGTACTCTAAAAGCAACTCATGTAAACACCTTAATCAGAATATTGTCTTATTTAGAATAAGGTCAATAATTAGATTAATGCTGTCCATGTAAACGTAGTCAATGATGGCCTTCTGGACAGCAGTCAGGTCGGCAGTCTGACCCATGATTGCGGTTTTGAGTAATGAACCAGGCTGGGAGTTTTTAAAAGCCTCAGGAATCTTTTGCAGGTTTTTAGAGTTAATTAGTTGACGATTAGTCGATTTTTGGGGTTTTCATGAGCTGTGTGCCAAAATCATCAGTATTAAAACAATAAAAGACCTGAAATATTTCAGTTGGTGTGCAATGAATCTAAAATATATGAAAGTTTAATTTTTATCATTACAATTTGGAAAATAATGAACTTTTATCACAATATGCTTATTTTTTTAGAAGGATCTGTATAACGCAATAGAAACACGTAAGTAAAGTTGGTTTTATATTCGCACATTCGCGTTCAATAACTCAATAAATGTGCAATATATTAATGTTTGAAAAAGGTAAACAGCGATATGATATTGTGAAGCAATGATTGTCAACCCACACCACTTTTCAAAATCGAAAAAAAATGTACAAGTATTATTTTAAAGGCATTCTTACTTGCGAATGTCCACTGAATGTCCACTGTAGCGTGGAAAACCAGTTAGGGGCCATGTACAAAGCTTTTTTTTTTTTTTTCATTGTGTGCAAACATTTTAGCTGGCTACAGATGAACCTACCAGCAAATATAACGCACATTATAATGCTATATATTTTACTTTAGAAACAATAAAAAATGCATTATAATGATGGTGTTTAAAAAGATGTTTAGGAAATTAAAAAGAATGAAGAGTTACATTAACTGTAATTTTATATCCAGTCATGTGGAAATCCATCTGTAATCTGTGCTATAGCTATCTGGCCAGCGGTGACGTGTCAGCTGAGTTTGGTGATGGTACAGTCAATTACAGTAAAGTTATTGAATATTGTTCTTTATGAAAATTATTTTTAAAAAATTAAAAAATTATACCTTACTTGTTAAAATAGTACAAATCGTAAAAAAAGTGCAAAACCCCAAAAGCGTTACTACAAAAAGAGCTCATAACACATTTACAAATCATACATTTTTACGAACAATATTCAATAACTTTACTGTAATTCACTGTACCTTCACCAAACTCAGCTGACACGTCACCGCTGCCCAGATAGCTATAGCACAGCAGTTGTTTTGGGAAAATAATAATAAATCGTATTTTTTATGAATTTTCCTAATGAACAATATTCAATAACTTCACTGTAATTGACTGTACCGTCACCAAACTCCTGTGACGCGTCGCCGCTGTAGTGTAATGGCTCAGCTGGTAAACATTTGCACCCTTTGCATTAAGTACAGCTCTTATATTGCACTCAGTTGTCTGAAAAGGGTGATAAAGCATTGCAATTGTTCAATTTATTTCAATTAGTAGCCTACATACAATGGAAATATGTATTGATGGTTAATTTGTATATTATATTTTTTTCCTTTCATATTTATTTATATTGAAACACTAAAGTATGCAGAGTAATTTTCTCTGTAGCTCTTACTTAGAGAAACCACACGTTATCAGTATGATTAGGAAAACTTTTGGATTAGAGTTATCTCCAGCCTCTGCGTGTGTGTTATTTCTCTGGTGTGTGTTGTGTGTGTGTTATTTCTCTGGTGTGTGTTGTGTGGGTGTTATTTCTCTGGTGTGTGTTTGTGCTGAAGCAGGTCCAGTAGCCTATTGGAGATTTTTGCAGACAATGACAGGAATGAAGACTTCTTTCTGCGACTATACAGATTATTTCTATTAAATGTAATAAATATAATTAAATCTTGAGTTATTTTAAAAGTTTAATTTGAATGTTATGAAAATGCACAGATCCAGTGGGTACGGAAAGTATTCAGCCCCTCTTAAATGTTTGTCACGGGTACAGAGCGTGACTGTGTGACTGAAGTGAAGGGCAGGTGGACAGGTGAATCAGGTCTTGGTGAGGGATGTGGGAATCGTTGGAGAGATTGCTGGATATAGACAATGGACAGTTCGCTGGAGACACCATGTGTTCTAACTCCTCAATCTCTACCTCGTCTTCATCCCAATCCTTTCTCTTGTCCTGGTACTCATCTTCCTCTCCATCATATGCAGGCATTTTTCTGACTTTCTTTGTGTTGCTCTAAATTGTTCCTTTTTTACACAAGATCAGCCCAAAGATGCCTGTGTTAACTGTGTATGGTCATATGAATGAAAGAACATCAACAGCTGAACAATTTCTAGATGAAAATCAGAAAATCTGATTCATAAAATTATATATTTGCAAACCTTCAATTAGCTGTTTCTCAGTATGAAATAATAAAACACAGGGGATATATTTGTGTTTCAATTCACAATATGGCCAGCTGTCTATCTTGACTTTAGCCTGTAAGGTTAGGTTTAGAACATGCTGTTATCTGTTCTGGCAATCGGTGTTAAAGCTCTGCTACATTTGGCCGTACAGATCCATTGGTGTGGTCTTGGTTGAGCCTGTGTGCCTGTAAATAAATAAAAACTGTAAATGATTTTAGCAAATTACTGAAATATAACAAAGAGTGAAAGATGTAAGGGGGGTCTGAACACTTTCCGTACCCACTGTATATTACTTATGTCTCTAAGCAGATCTCGTTCCTCATTGACGATCATGTTTCATCAGGACTATCACCATCATGTTTTCCCAACTATGGCAGTCTATGGGGCCCAAGATCTGCTTAGTTACCAACATTCTTCCAAATCACTTTCTTTCTTTTTAACAGAATAAAAATTAAAACCACATAACATATTTTAACAAATCCTTATGTAATGTTCTACTAAAGAGGAGAAATAAGTGACATGAATATATGAATGAATATATGAATGAATATTAGACATGTGCCGATTTTCGATAATGCGATTTATCACGATAATGAATATGCACGATATTGTTATCGTGGGCACTTTAAAATATCGTAAATAATAATTTATTAACAATTTATAATTTTTTTATAATGCACTCAAGAATACTTTGCCCGTCAACCGTATAAATGCTCAACACCGCTGTATTCTGCCAAAGGGACACGCGCTCAGATATAAACAAGCCCAACGTGCGTTTGCACACGACTGAACCGGTGAAGGAGACGCGCTGCTGAAGTGCCGCTCAGTGACAGCAGAGGGCGCTGATGAACCGGTGAAGGAGACGCGCTGCTGAAGTGCCGCTCAGTGACAGCAGAGGGCGCTGATGAACCGGTGAAGGAGACGCGCTGCTGAAGTGCCGCTCAGTGACAGCAGAGGGCGCTGATGAACCGGTGAAGGAGACGCGCTGCTGAAGTGCCGCTCAGTGACAGCAGAGGGCGCTGATGAACCGGTGAAGGAGACGCGCTGCTGAAGTGCCGCTCAGTGACAGCAGAGGGCGCTGATGAACCGGTGAAGGAGACGCGCTGCTGAAGTGCCGCTCAGTGACAGCAGAGGGCGCTGATGAACCGGTGAAGGAGACGCGCTGCTGAAGTGCCGCTCAGTGACAGCAGAGGGCGCTGATGAACTGCAGAATGAAGCCGGTTACCCCGGAAACCAGCAAACAAACAAAAAACGCGTGTAGTTTTTAAAACAGCCATTCGTTTTTGTAATCTCAAGGTTGTTCATCACAGCACCAAATACTTAATACTTAAAGACTTAATAGGCTATTTATTTTCAAACTTAAACATTTTTATGTTTTAATCTGGACTACAACATGCCCTAATGATTAGAACTGTTCTGGTTATTTGTTGTTATTCAGTATAACTTTGAGATACGACTTCATTAGTTAACATGTTAATTCATTATTACCAAACTGACAATGAAAAATACTTATAAAGAATTAATCATTCTATGTTCATTTCTTAGTTACTGTTTAATAACATTAAAATCAAAATCAAAATAACTTTTTTAATGGACCTAAGATTAAACTAACAATGATCAGTATTTCTTAACTAACATTAACAAAAACATTATACTTTCTGTACCAAATGTAGCTATTGCTCAATCTTAGTTAATGCATTAAATAATGAGACCTTATTGTAATTTGTTACCTGTTGTTCTTTATAGCCTAACTTTTTTGCACTTTAATCTGTTTGAAAATTGTACTTTTACAGCTCTGAAAAATATCAAGAGACCACTTAACATTGGTTTCTCAGTGAGGGGTCTCTTAATTTTTTTTCAGAGCTGTATATATTTTTGGTGCATTATTGTATTTAAACTAGGGCCGGGACTCGATTAAAAAAAAAAATCTAATTAATTAGAGGCTTTGTAATTAATTAATCGAAATGAATCGCATTTTAATTGCATATAAATATTTGACCTGAGAACAATGAGAAGTAATTTTTCACATGGATTTTTAGTTTACCATTGAATAATAACTGAATACATAAGCTTTATCAACAAAATATAGTTTATTTATTTCAGTCCAGCAGACCAGTGCAATGTTTGCCATTAAGTTTAGCAAAAGCATATTTGTGATATTTGAGACTCGATGTGCTGCGGTGATACGCAGATTCCTTGTTGTATAGCTTGCTCACAACCACTCTCTTGACGACGCTTCCATCTTTTCGTTTTTTAAAACAAAATTTCCCATCCACGGGGCCGAGCAAAGCGGTCTCATCAGCTTCTTCGTTCATGTTCACTCATGCCCTGCGTCTCAATCAGCTCCCTAGATCCCTAGTCAGGGCACCGATCAGGACATAAGTCAATGGGCTGACTCCCTGATCAGTGCCCTGACTAGTGAACTAGGGAGCTGATTGAGACGCGCCCATGGTTTGTTGTTGTCGTGACTCCGGAGCGAGCGCTAGTTGGTGTTCCAGTATAATCGGTCCGTCGAAACTCATTCATTGAAAAACGTTCCGTGGTGCAAAAATAAGTGTGGTTAATTTTTTTTTTTTTTTGCGTAATTAATTAATCTTAATTAACGCGTTAAAGTCCCAGCCCTAATTTAAACATTCAGTTATTTTTGTTCTTACAAAAATAGTTCTTAAAGCTGTTATGCTATGGCAACACTTTTTTTTGCAACGTATTTCAATATCGTGATAATATCATATATCGTGATAAAACTTCATCAGTTAAAGGTGCACTATGGAGCTTTCCATCCACTGGAGGGCGCCTATGCAAAACAAATGCATAGTTTGATGACGCAAAGTGTGAGCGCAGCATCTTGGGACATGTGGTCTTCTCATCACAGCCGGTGGGAAATAGGGCTCGGGCAGAAATCACGTTCATTGATGCGGTTATTAACGTTACTGTAGTCTAAAGCAGAGCAGGACCGAGTGTTGTGGACCTGAGCAAAGCTGCTGGAGCGATTGTTAAACAAATACCCGCCCCGCGAACACCGGGACTTTTATTATGACGGGACGGGAGACAGTCGCCGGTCGCCTGCACTGATCCGCTCTTCCGGTTATGATTTTGAGGTAATGGAGCTCTGTTTATCATATTAGACACATTTAAGGGTGTTTAAAACGATGTTATGACGTTACTCTGTGCGTTCAGTTGTTCACACTGCTAAGAGTAAAGCGCTCCTGCCAAATAAAAGCCGAAACCGAGGGTAGCGCAGATATGAGGCGTTAGACAGGCGACTCCCTCAGATGCAACGCTGACACGTCCCGGTCCTCAGTTAAAATAGCAATTTTCTCACAATTTACAAATAGTTGGAAACATCTGGGATATTGTAGGTACTCAACTGAACAAAATTTATAACACTGGCCTAGTGGTTTTTGGATATTTTACTGCAAAAATACTACATAGTGCACCTTTAATCGCAACATGAAAAATTGATATCGGCACATGCCTAATGAATATATATATATATATCCCCACTGAACAATCTTTAATATTTATAACAACAGCAAATCTATTTATTTGTATAAATCATGCAGGTCATTCTTTAGTTTTTTTTTTATTATATTTTTTTGAGTATTTCAAGTATAGGAATATAAACAAATTTTGACAACAACATAAATGAAACAAAAAAACAAAAAAGAAGAGAAAATGCAAAACAAAATGCATGAAGAGCCAGGGATAATATAAATGACATGATATAAAACATCTCAAGAGGCACTTATTAAAAATCAGGCAAAACGTCACAAAACATACAGTCACATGTAAATTGTAGGAAGGAAAAAAAAATATATATATATATATATGTACACAATATTATGCATTATAAGGCTTTAACATTGCTGGAGGTATTGTATCCAAGTCAAGTAATACTTATAGACAAAAAATAAAATGGCTATTTATGTAAAACAAATGATCTAGTAAAATAAATAGATTTATTAGAAAATATTTGTTCAAAATATTATACATTTTATAACATTATAAAAACAAAACATCCTTCTACAACAAAGTAAAAATGTATACAGCAAAGAATAAATAAACAGAATTTCTGACCAAACATTGTTAAATGGGAAGAGATGAGGTAAACATGTGGCTAATGTGAGCTTTTTAATGATATTATGACTATCGATTCAATACATCAAAAAACAGGAGTAACTGTTATAATAGACTGCAGTAGGAGTGAACAAGGAATAAAATATTTAATTTGCTTTCTGACTAAAACGGGATTAATGACACTAATATGATGATTGATGTATATGGGGAATATGTAGAACCAGAAGATGGCAGTATTACAAGATCAAGGATGCCAGCTGCCGTTACAACCCGAAGAAGAACATCATTTGAAGATGGTCCCTAAAAAACCCAACTCTCCATAGAGGTGAGCGTGTTGATCTGCTTTTGAAAGACGTCGACTTCTACAGGAACACGTGTTGTAGTTTCTGCTCACAACAGCCGATAATGATAATTAACCGAAGTTTGCCTTTTTTAATAAAGATTCATGAAGTTATTGAACGCGGAAGTTTGAATGTGCGAATATATCATATTTATGATATTTTATTTAGACCATATTAATTGTATACACAGTTTAAAAAAAAGTTAATAAAGGCTATTATAATTATAAATTAGTTTATAATGATTATCAGGGTACAATGGGGCTAAAGCACACCATAAGAAAAATGTGCTCATTCTTCAGAAAAGTTCATACTACATGCAAAAAATATCTGGGAACGTTTGCAGTATTTTCTGTTTATTTTGATGAATAAAATAATTAATTATTTTTCAGTAAATATTAAAATGTTAATATAAAAATATTTTTTAAATACAGAAACACATTTTTAAGTAAATAACCTGAAAACATTGAATGAATGAGATCCCATAATAATTTAATAAAGTTTTATTGTTATAACAACTAAATATATTTGTATTATATGATATGACTATTATCATATTTTTATTATAAATATGATGTTACCCGTAAGATGGACACCCAGCGTAAGATATTTACCATCTGAGTCTTAACCACGTCATGTCAACAAATGGAAGTGGGTCAGCTGTTTATTATCATGTTAAATAATAATGCCTTTTACCCCAAATAACATACTTTAGGTTTTCTGTTATTAAAAAAACTGTTGCGTATGATTTACATAAACAAGAACTTTGTTTCAAAATGTATTCAATAATTTTAGTGGTTCTCATTTGCTACTTAAATCTCCAATACAAAAGAAAAAAGAGATCAAATTAGCCCAGAATCAACTTTTCGGAAGAGCATACATTTAATTAGCACTAAAGCCTAACAGTTGTATTTACAGTATGATTGTAAAAGGTTTGTTATTCATTCCCTATATTTAGATGACACTCAGTCCCCTTATAGAGGCCCTTAGGTTTGGGCCACTGCCCCTCAAAATATCTGCGCACGGCCCTGACCATTAAACTGTAAAGACTGAGTTTAATATGATCACACACAGAAAACACTGGACAATAATATGACATGATATCAGAAGCTGATGAATGAACTTACCGTAATGTGATATTTATGACCGTTTTTAACTCCTGGAAATGAGACTTTACATCTCGGCAGAATCAATCCTTTCAGTTTGAGTATGAGTCATCAAAAGAAGAACGCGCATGCGCAGGAGGCCTCGGACGTCACCAACAAACCCCGCCCATCTCTCTTCTTCTGCTCTTAGTGGTCAGTCGCTCGTTAAATGTATTTAGCGCTGTCACTACTCGATCCGTACCGGCAACACGATTTGTTCTGCGCATGCGCGAAAATGTTTCTACTTCCGGTTTGACATGCAAAGCTATTTACGGCAGTTTTTTGAATTACTACCACTCGATCCGTACCGCGATAGTTTTTTATTTATTGCATAACTATAAATCAATACAAAATAAACAATAAAGAACAATGAATATGTGATTTTTGCAGAGTTGATAATAAATGTTAATTGTTGTGTTTGTGTATTTGTCAGGAGATGGCGCTATAGTTTACATGTTGTTACCTATAAAAAGGTATCGTAAGAATGGAAGAGTTGTTGCACTTGCTGTCAACGTAACCATCTGGCACTGTTGGTTTGTTTGTCCTGCTTGTGGACTGAATAAAACTTTGAGAATTGGGAAATTTCTTGTTCTCATGCTTACCTGGATTTAAACATAACATTAATCATAAGCAAATACTTTGCAGCTAGGTTTGAAATTAAGGTAGGTAGGCCTATCTTGCTTTGTCAATATAATATTTACCCATCATACAAATAAAATTTAAGACATCATCCAGCTCTTTACTTTCCTTAGTGACAGAAATATTACACAGTTGGTGAAATACAAGTGCTAATAATTTCCCATAAACCTTAATTGAATAATCACTAACAGTGATGAAGTTCCTTAAAAACTGATTTGTAACCTACATTTAACATCTAGGATATCAAACCCTTGTAAAACTAGTAGAGGGATATTCAAATGCAAACTACAATTTGCTTTATAAGATGTAACCAAAAAACAACAAATAAGCAGCAAGTCTGTAAGCTTAAAGTAGTTGTTTTGATGCGTTCATACCATATAGCCTAGTTAAATAAAATCTTTATAAGAATCTAAGTCTCCATATTTACGAGACCTCACTTGGAAAATACAAATGTAGACTATATATTCCAAGTTTATTATTATGTGGCACTAATTACATTGATTAAGTTTAGACTTGCTTGACCCCATTTGGGAAATTCAGATGTTTTTGTTTGCATTCAATATTTAATTTTTTAAAATGAAAAAGTTAATTTTTTCTACTTCAACATACTTGTCTACAATATACAGAATACATATGTCTGCATTTAAGAAACACACGGGACAATTTATTTATATCAAAAATCAATTATTTATATGTCCCTCACCTTTTTGGGATTGTTTTCATGTAGTTACTTTTTTTTTTTTTTTGGAAGAAATTTAGTTTGTTTGTATGTTTTTCTCTCTTAGACAATTTTTATTTGGAGTTTAAGGATGTCCCATTTGTATTTTTTGTATAACTCTGACAAAAGTCTTAAAAACAAGTTTTTTCTTTTCTTATAAATCTATTTTTTTTAGCTACGTTTTTTTTATACACAAGTGCATTTTTTTTGTCTGTTAAACCTTTCTTTATTATTTTTTGTAAAGATCTGAAATGTAATTTAGATACTGTCTTTTCTTCCAGCAATGCCAAAGCTTTAAAGTCCTCTATGTGGTGCAAGAAGTATATATACCTTTTTATAATGTAAAAAGGGAAAAAAAGGCATTGGCATATTTTTCACTGTCTCTCTCTCTTGAAGAGGCTACTATAAATTGCATGTCACCCCTTGCTCAATTTTTTTTTTTTTTTTGTGCTTTTTTTTAATAGTTTCCTTATATATATATATATATATATATATATATATATATATATATATATATATATATATATATATATATATATATAGTGTTCTTTTTTATTATTTAATTATGTATTTGTTTGTTTGTTTGTTTAATTCATTTTGCTGTCGGTCTTTTGTTTATATTTGTTTTGTTGTTGTTGTTGTTGAATCCTTTTTGAACGGTGGCTGTTTGCTTTTGTATTTGTTCAAAAAAAAAAAATTATAATAATATATATTTTTAAAAAGTGACACCGTTGTCGCAAAAAACTTTGGCGATGACAGGAAGTGACGTCAAAAGTACGTTTTCGCGCATGCGCAGAACAAATCGTGTTGCCGGTACGGATCGAGTAGTGACAGCGCCTCCTCCTGGACTGGAGATGGCATTCATTATTTATATTCATTGCCCTTCAGTTTAGTTATCATTCGTTTCACTTTAATTCTTCATGAATTCATGTTTTTTTTTTGTGATTAATATACACTCCACATTTCTTTACATTTCCCTCACAATTGTCTGTAATTGTTTTTTTAATGAAAATTGTGTTTTTACAATCTATAATGTTTTTTGTTTCTATTTATGAATGTTTATCTATATTGAATTTAATTTCTCCAAGAGGAATCTCTCTTCTGTCGTTCATTTTCTGCTCTTTGGTATTAACATCTGAATGTTTAGTGATTTTAAGTCTCATCTGCTAAATGAATGAATGTATTAAAGCTTTCTGTTCTTTTCCTCCATGTTAGGATTCTTGTGTTTGTTCATTGCTGAGAGAAATCAATAACATGAACACAATATCATTTCTTTATCGCAGGAGAACAACAAACTGAACTGAACACGAGCCGAGAACTAGTGATGGAGAAACGGAGCTTTTCCAGACTCCGAATCAACTGAACCGATTCACTCACTAAATGATTCACTCTTCTGAAGCGCTCGAGACTCGCTGGCGACCCCTGCTGGTCAAAACTGTGACACTGCAATGAGAACTCAGACCAAACATGTGATGAGACTCTTTATAACACAACTTTATTACATTAAATATAATCCTCCATTAAATGTGAGGTGTGTGTATAATTTCTGTTCTTTTGTTCATTTGTAGAGCTTGTTTTTGTGTGTTTTAGGCAGGGATGGGAAGCGATTCACTTTCACTTTTCCTCTGTGAACCCATGAACCAGTGTCTATATGTTTTTAAAGCTTTATAAATGTGTAGACATCATTTTAATAATAACTTTAATGCCATATTTGTATAATAAAATGGAAGTTAATAGTCTCTCGTTGACCTGAAGCTCTGCGTATAAAGCCCTACAATTGAATAAAATATCATATTATACAGACACTTCATATTTAATGGTGTCAGATGATTTGTTAATGGCCTTTAATAGATTCGAGGTTTAATAAAACATTTGTAATTGGTTTGTAAAAGGTGTTTTTCTGCATGTTTGGGCTCAGTTTTCACTGCATTTCCACTGTTTGACCAGCAGGGGTTCTCAGAGAGTCTCGAGCGCTTCAGTGAATCATTTAGTGAATCAGTTGTTGAGTTGAACAGTTTGTGTGAATCACTCCTTCAGGATTATTATAAAGTCCCAGGCACAGCTGCCTCCATCACCTCCATCTGTGTTGTTTCAGTCACTCTTTACTGGATTCTCCACATTTTCCCCATTCAGCTTTATGAAAACACCATCTCTCTATATAGCCTGTCCTTTTATCCATACTTGTGTGTTTCCTCTGGGACGACGACACACTTCTATTATTATACATTCACACTCATTTGGGACATTTACCCTTCTATATGCTAATCTTTAATGAATGTTACACATCCTCCAGCTTGTGTTGTGATTCTGTCTCATCTAACAGAACTATAAGCTGCTAACCAAAGTCCAAGTGCGGTCTTAACCGTGTTTCTAGAGCACAAATAATATCGGCTATATCATCCAGATCTGCAGGAACTTTCTGGAGCTCATTCGCTATTAAACTTCTGTCGTTCCATTGGAGGAAATGAAACGCCGTGAGAAAGCCGATCAGCTCCAGACAAACCATCATAATTGGTGTTCAGCATCTGATGAATAATTCCAGCTTTAATATCTTTAATCCCCAATAACTCTGTTGCTGCTTCTACAATGGTCTGGCTTTTATACTCGCCAGCTCTCGAGGACAACATCGCCCTCCTGTGGACATCATATCATCTTTAGGGGACGACTTCTAGTTCGTCTCACTCCTTCCCCTTCTGAAAAACTCCATCATTGTTTTTTAAGGTCACTCTCTGAGAATCCCAAGAGTTCTTCATCATCATCTCTTCCTTGAGTATTTCCAGCGACTGCCGATGCTGAAGCTCCTCCAGTTGTTGAGCGGTAGGATAACACACTTTAAGTTGAGATGTGTGTAACTGGTAAATCTTCTCCTGTTTCTTCCTGTTCCTCCTGATAGTTTAAAGGGCCCGTCCTACGCTCAGCTCCATAGAGATCCTGCCATTCTGGAGCCAGTTTAGCAGAAATGTGTTCCTCTGCTTTTGAGAGCGGGTGTGAACGCATCCAAACTCTGGCGTTCGTTCTGAATGAAAGTCTTCTTTTACTGTCATAATGTGGCTTTTGTCTGAGACGAGCTCGTGGAGATCCTTTAATTCCTGAAGTTGAGCAGCATTGCTATATGTTGGAGAATCTGGAGAAATGTCCTGGGACTGAAACACGACATCCAATGGAGCTCTGAGAGGCGAGAGCCGGAGATTCTGGACCAGCTGAATTCAGGACAAACCAAACTCATGAAGGGCTTTTCCTACATCTGCACACTTTTACTTTTAGAAATGGGGACAATCTTTGAAGGAGGAGCAAATAATGTTTTGGTCGTCACAGTAAAAATAACATTAAATATGATAATCTTAGAGTTTTGAAGCTGGGAAAAGATGTGTAGTGCTATTTCTGCCCCAATCCCATGGTTACAGTCAGTGTTCCTGCATTAAATCCATGGGGAATGTTGCTGATTTGAGGACTTAAAGCCTTTTATAACTCGTCCATTCCCAATGTTTGTCCTGGTTTCCCCGTCAGTGCTGTTTGATCTGTGCTTTAGCTCAGAGAACTCTGAGCCGAATCTGATGCTTCTCACTAGACCTCCATCGTCCTGAAGTCAAAGGGTTTTCTGAAGGGCTTTTGGTGAAGCGGCTGAAATAAGGTCTGTGGCGAACACAAGCTCAAGACACTTTCAGGCTTTATTCTACAGCATAAACACATCAGTATTACCCCACTCATGATCTTCTGGAGCTGCTACGTGTCTTGAGAAAGGTGTTTGCTAACAAGTGTCTAATGGACGCCAGAGGCAGGCGAGGAGATGAACCGTCTTCAGCCCAAAAGCTAAACTCAGGGGCTTTCACAGCCTCATTCTGCTCATAATTGAGCTCTTATAAACTATTCTCACTCAAACGCTCTGGGGAAATGTCTGAGATAAAAACTGAAAGAGTTGTGGGAAGCTCAGGGATGGTGACGCTGAAGTCATGTGACCGTGGTGTCGTTCCTTTATAGCCTAGCTTTAGCTTTTTACTTCTGGCGGCTGCATTTAGGCTTCAGGACTCATAAAGTTGTGTTAGAATTATCTTGATGGACAAAATGTGCAAGTGTCACAAACTTGTGTTGATCACTATGGAGGACCAAATTACTCAAAATGAAATGATTAAATAAATAATGAATTCAATTAAACAACAATTAAATGTACCAGTTTATTCTGAAATAATTAAAAAAATAATTCAATAATTAATTTAATAATTAAACAATTAATTTAATTAAATATTAATTCAATAATTAATTTAATAATTAAACAATTAATTTAATTAAATATTAATTAAATAATTAAATAAAAAGCTAAATGTATCTATTTATTTTGTAAAATTACATGAAATTGTTAAATATATTTCACAATTACCTCTTCCACACACACTCTTCCAAATAGATACAAATACATTTTTTCATTATTAAATGTGCTTTTTCAAAAATACGTTTTTCATAATAATAGAGGACATTTCACGAATGCCAATCAACAGGCAGTGGGTGGAGCTTGGCACTGATTGGATAATCCTTTCAGATTGATTACTTTTTTCTGTCTGGGTCTGGCAATTGGCAAAGGGAAATTGGGGAATTGACTGGAAATTAATATGGCGGTAGGAATTGATCAAGAAAAAAACGCACTGCCTTAAACACAGCCACTCATAGTTTTCAGGTTTTTAGAAAATTCAATAAGGTCAAAATACATTTTCAGTAACAAATAAGAAAAAAGAAGCACCCTTGGTGTTCCGTGATGTCATCAAACCACACAGATGGATCTGTCATGTCTGTCAACTCTTCAACTTTAAACCAATCAGTGCCAAGCTCCGCCCACTGCCTGTTGATTGGCATCTGTGAAATGTCCTCTATTATTATGAAAAAAATCTTTGGGAAAATCGTGCTCTGGAAATGCATGATTCGTCAAATAAGCGTCATTCGTAAATGCAGCATATTATTATGAAAAACATCTTTTTGAAAAAACACATTAAATAATGGAAAAAAAAGAGTTTTAAACATAAAAAATGTGGAAGAGGTAATTGTGAAATATATTAAACAATTTAATGTAATTTAAATAATAAATATATACATTTATTTATTTATTGAATTAATAATGAATGAAATTAATTAATTATTTAATTAATAATTAAATCATTTCAGAATAAACTGGTACATTTAATTGTTGTTTTATTGAATTCATTATTTATTGAATTATTTCATTTTGAGTAATTTGGTCCTCCATAGATCACAGAGCCTGTTTTTAGCGCGAATCCAAACGCCTGAAATCCTATTGGCTCATTCATACTGGCAAGGAGCTTTTGGAGTATCCTCATTGGCCAAACCACTCCATAGCAACCAAACAGAGTACCCTAGCAACCGTTTAACAAGACCTATATCTCTGCATCAGAACGTTGTATAAAGATGGGGGTTGGATCTTTTGACTCATGCTAGCAAAACTGGACTGTTAACATGCTAGAATGCTAATAATGCTAACATAATTAAAATGTTTTGCTAGGATGATGTTAACACAATTATCATGATGCTAACAACATGATTAGCATGTTGCTAGCATGATGATAACATGATTAACATGTTGCTAGGATGATGTTAACACAATTAGCATAATGATAACAACATTATTAGCATTATGATAACATGATGGTAATATGAATAACATATTGATAGCATAATGTAAACACAATTAGCATGATGTTAACAACGATTAACATGTTGATAGCATTATGTTAACATGATTAACATGTTGTTAGGATGATGTTAACACAATTAGCATGATGCTAACATGATAAGCATGTTGTTAGCATTTTGGTAACACAATTACCATGATGTTAATAACATAAATAGCATGTTGTTAGCATGATGTTATCACAATGAGCATAATGCTAGCATGATGCTAACACAATTGTCATTATGTTAACATGATTAGCATATTTGGTAACATTAAGTTAACACGATTAACATTTTGCTAAAATGATTAGCATGTTATCATTATGATAACACAATTAGCATAATGCTTGCAACATGATTAGCATGTTGTTAACAGATTAGCATGTTTGTTAGCATTATGTTAACATGAATAACATGTTTTGTTAACATGTTGCTAACACAATTAACATTATGTTAACAAGATGTTAACACAATTAGCATTATGCTAACATGATTAGCATGTATTTAACATTATGCTAATATGATTAACATGATGATAGCATGATTCTAACACAATTAGCATGTTGTTTGCATGATGTTAACACGATTAGCATTTTGCTAGGTGGTTGCTAGGGGGTTCTTGATGGTTGCTAGGGTATTCTGAGTGGTTGCTATGGTGTTTCTAGACAGTTGATAGTTGTCACAGACAGTTACTCTAGTGTTTATACAGTTCTTACTATGTTCTTTGCCCGATTTAACACTTAGCTAATCACTATTAGCATGTAGCTATTTACTGCTAGCATGTGTAGCATGTTGGAAGTGCTGTTTGCTAGCATGAGTCAAAAGACCCAACCCCCATGTCTCTACGATGTTCTGATGCAGAGGTCTACATGGTTGCTAGGGTACTCTGTTTGGTTGCTATGGAGTGGCTTGGCAGCATCCCATAATGATTCTCCAAAAGCTCCTTGCCACTATTAATGATATAAACCAACCCCCATTCCTCTCTGACATTCAGATCTGAAGATATCCACTGTGGATTTGGGTTGCTAGGGTGCTTGATAATGGTTGCTAGGGCGTGGCTAGGAAGTGCTGAAGGTGTTTTGTGATTGGCCGTTGATGCCCTGAGTCAATCAATCGCACCCTCTTGTTTCTATGACACTTCTATCCAAAGATATCCCTTTG
Source organism: Pseudorasbora parva (assembly GCF_024679245.1). Taxonomy (NCBI): domain Eukaryota; kingdom Metazoa; phylum Chordata; class Actinopteri; order Cypriniformes; family Gobionidae; genus Pseudorasbora; species Pseudorasbora parva. The sequence continues at coordinate 881,883 of NC_090186.1, forward strand.
ATCTCTTTCAAAGGAAGTATATGGGATCAGTTGCTAGGGAGCTCTAAATGGTTGCTAACGCGTAGCTTAATAGCAGCACGAAGATCCTGAGATAGTGATTGGTTGCCTGAGTAAATTGAGCCCACCCCCTTGTCTCTCTGCCTCTGTGAACCAGAGCTATGGTCAATACAAAATCCCTCAGCGATTTACCATAGTAGGAAAAACACATGCGTTTGATGGGACATCTCTCCCCATAGTAAGGCAATGGGGCAACTTTGGGCAGCTCTAGCACCCCAGGGGTAAAACTTACACCCCATTGAGATGTCTGTCCTGAGAGTTCCTGTCAGCCTCTTCAAATGTCGTATAAGTAACGAGTGTTTATGAAATCCTCACTCGGAGCTATGAGTGGTCCAAGTTTCCGCAATGTTAAGTCAATGGCACTTTTCGGCTCCTTTCGCACCCCTGATCCCTTAGAAGAGACACAGCACACCACAGCGCAAAAATCCGCACGATTGGATCCTTCATTTGTTGGGTCTTTGCCAGAAACTCTGTGAGGAGCAGCGCGGATGTAAATGTGTCAGAACAGTGAGAGCGAAGAGCAACACTACGGCTCCAGTGCTTCAGCTACGCTGGAGGACATCTGTAAGGCAAAGCTTCCTTCATCATCATCAGGACACGTTTATTTGGAAGGACCTTCGGCTTTTGGCAATGAACCAACATGACTTTAGCTGTGGAGCTGACAGGATTCCAACACATCCGGTGTTTGGCACACACACTGAAGCTCACGTCACAGCGAGCCTTAAAGCTCCCCGCTGTAGCTCGACTGCAGGAGAAGATTCAGAGGATTTCTGTGCTCTTCCATAGGAGCACCACAGCAGCGGGAGAACTGAAGAGGAACCAGACGATGGTGGACCTTCCACTGCTCAAGCTGATCACAGATGGTGCAGTCCGGTGGACCATATGAGATGCTGTCCCGTTTCCTGGAGCACAATCCTGCTGTTGATCTCAAATTACAGCTTTGTCCCCGTTAGGATTGAATCACAGGACCGGATACCAGTCATTTGGCCAAGAGATCTCTTATTGATTATCTTTGTATGTCAGACATAGTAGAGACATTGAAAAGTGATTATTTCATGCTAGCTGTTTGTGTTTGTCCACTCCTCCGTTCCTCTACCCTTCTCCCTTCTCCATCCCTCCTCTGTCCCTCTTTCTCTTCATCGTTGTCGTCGTCTCCTTCGCTGTTGTCGTCTCGTTGTCTTCTGGGCAGTTGACTGAATTTGGATGTTATATAGAGGAACTCACTAGGAAGAGATTTCCTCAGAAGGTAGAGAACATGCGTCATATGTTTAAAATAGAACGTATACTTCATGCTTACATGTGTTGCTCAATCCACTTTCCTTATAAAGAACAGTCAACGCTACATCACCAAACAAACACATCAGCAGAACTATAGCCCACTGTATGCCACTTGGTACATGTGTGCACATTCTTGATCAAATATAGCTCAGCCATGTCTCTCCTTGGGACACATGTACAAACACAGGCGGACTTTACAACATACATTAGACTAATAATAATACAAAAAATACCAATAAACCATCAAATGTCCATCTTCAGTGGCATCTGTGCTGATCTCTGATCTCCTGAGGTGAGCGGTTTACTGAGACTTTCAGCACTGATACGACTAAAGCCTTAAACAACATTACATCCCTTGGGGATTGTGTGGATTTCATCTCATTTGTTGATGTGTTGCTAGGAAAAGTTCATCTTATTTTCATCTGAAATGATTAAATGAATCTTGTAATGAATGTTGCTCTGCTGTTTTTAAAGGTGAGAACGAGAGTCTCTGACATCTGCACCTTGACTGAGATGGAAATCTCAAATGCTGAAGAGGTCGATCAAGCCCTCAAGCCTATGCTGGTGGAAACAAACGTCATGTGTGAGGAGAAGACCCAACAGTTTCTATCATTGCTCCGCTTCACACACACCTGTTGAGTGCCATGATCAGCACTGCTAAAGACTCAAAGAGATGAAGATCTACCAAGAGCTCTCAGAGAGATATAATCCTTCAGAGGAGAAGAGCAACCTCTCCTTATCTCATCAGCCTCAGACCCTCGGTTTAAATCTCTGCCCTTCCTCTCTCCAGAGGACACGCATCAGACATTTACCACAGTGGGCTCAAAGGCGGCTGCTCTTAAGGGACATTCATTTATTAATCCTCTAAAGGCTCAGCTTTATACTTTAAAACCATTACATGTCATTTTAGTTGAGCACTGAGCATTTAGTCTGAATAATAATGCAGCAGGTCAACAGGTGTCCACTGTTTTCTTCACGGAGGCTTCAGTCTTAATGGCCAGCAGATTTCAGATCTCTCCTCCTCCTGAGCAGGAGGGAAGCACCAGGTACTGTTTGCTGCTGAGAGGATGATAGACTACAGTGAGCCTGGAAAAGATCTTTCCACTGTCCAAAGAGGAGGAAATCTGCTCTTGCTGATCCGCTTGGACAGATGTTCAACAGCAGTAGCTCCAGTACGTCCACACCTTCAGCCTCCACAGCTGGATCATGAAGAGAAACATGCTTATGTGACTCTCACCTTAATCTACTGGGAATGCTTCTGCATTAAAGATAAACCAGCTCTAAGCACTGACATGTTTCCAGGTTTACATCAAATAAGTTGGCCAAGTTGTAATTAAGTTTTCAGAAGTTGATTTGCTGAGAAGTTTACAGTTTACAGAAAACTCTTGTTAGAAAGCACTGCAGTGTGTTCATGTTCACAGAATAGTTCATTAGACCCCTTGGTCCTGAAATGGGACCAGATTTTGTTATATAAGGTTTTATACCGGGTGTGTTTCTATCGCCATCACTATTTTTAGTAATGTATGCATTTCACAAATTCAATAAATTGGAGGAGTGTGTTCATATCAGAGTCAGATCCTGCCTTCAGAAGAGTGTGTGTGTGAGAGCAGGAGTGTGTTTCTCCGAGGGTTACTGCAGTCGGCCGGATCCGAAATGTTGAATATTTATCTGATATGATTTCTGAGCTGTAAGGTGTCCAGAATAATAATCACACACTGTGTGTTAATAGGCCAGAGGAGAACTGAGTCTGGTTTCTCCAGAGGTTTATTTCTCTCCATCATTCCTTTGGTATACAAATACAATTAATGAATTAGGTCTTTAATTCTATAAACTATAGCACTGATCTGCCAACATTGTCTCTCTATGATAAATTAAAATAAGCTGATAACATCACTGTTTACTCCAGAACGACTGTACAGCCAAATCTAATTCTGCTGCAGTATTGTCCTGTTTAACACTGAAGCTGCTCTGACACAATCGGCGCTGGAGAAGAGCGATAGAAATAAAGATGACTTGACGTGTGTGTGTGTGTGTGTGTGTGTGTGTGTGTGAGCAGGAGTGAACCTACACATCTGACGCAGTGAGCGACGTACCGCGGGTCGTTGTGGTATCGCTCATCTTGAAGGAAGGTCTGAACGATGCGCTCCAGAACCACAGACAAACCATTCCTCTCCTCCACTGACAGCTTGCTCTCCAGAAACTGAACAAACCTGCCACAAACCAGCCATGAGTGACAGACAGAGAGGGGATCATTTCATCAGAGCTATAATAAAGACATTAAAGATGTTCTTACTTATCCCAGGGGTCTAACGGGTCATCTCCAGCATAGCTGCGCACGCTCAGCTCAAACGCCCTGCAGTGAGGAAGAGATCATCAGTGTTATTCACCTGCCAGTGGTCATAATGATATGCCTGATCGCTGTAGAGTAAAGTGGGATGCTCAGAGCCAGACGATCACATTAACTATTGATCAGAGAATCCTGAAACTGCAGAAACTGTTGATCACTGATAATAATCCTAAATGTGTGTTGATGATCAGATCCTCATCTGAGAATGATTAGTGAAGGATCATGTGACACTGAAGACTGGAGTAATGATGATAAATTCAGCTTTGATCACAGGAATAAATCACACTTTACTATATATTCACACAGAGAACAGATGATTTACACTGGAGGAATATTTCACTGCTTTACTGGAGTTATGATCAGATTAATGAGCAGAAGAGACTCAAAGACTGTCATAGATGTATGAACATGTATTAAAACACACAAGCCCAGAGAAGGGAGGCACACAGTTGTGTTTGAAGGGGGGAGTGGGCCGACACCCTTGCCTCTTCATCATATGCATCTTATCCTTTTGAATGATTTTGAATAACCTCATGAATTAAATAATCAGTTATTATCCTTTCAAAATAATGAATTTTGTCAATCAATTTTAGGTGATCATTAATACATTTAACTATTATTTAATATGATTTTGACTCCATGTCTGCTGTATGGTGTCTAATTTGCTTTCCAAAGACAGTCTGACCCCTATCTATGTGCCCTGACATAGATAGCCTGACCTCTATCTCTGGGTCCTGACCAACAGGGCCTTGGAGAGAAAGTTAGAACTTCCAAGAGGTGAATCCTGCCTGTTGTTAGTAACCCCAGGACAGGAAGGGGTGGGAGGATTTGAGTCTCCCAATTGTGATTTCTTCCCATTTATATAGTGTGATTTTTCCCATTGATAGAAGTACATTTTTGTCTTTATATTTCTATATAGAATGAGGTAGATGACATTAGCCATACTTTTCTTTCTGGAGATGTGTTTGTCATGTGGTGTTGATATCTTGTTCTGTTGATAAGCTCACAGGACGCACTAACCTTGGAGGAGAGATGTGCCCTAGAGTTTTGTGTGTGTGTGTGTGTGTGTGTGTGTTACATGTTCTGTGCAGGTCTATGGATGGATTGGACCGCTTTTCTCACACCCTAGACCTCTTGGCGTCTTTCTAGGACTCCCCTGAAGTCAACACTACCCCAATCTTGGGATTGTCTGATGTATACATCCTGATTAACAACAACAACATCTCCTATCTATTCTCGTGTGACACATTGTTTAGACTTTATGCCAATCAGTAATATTCCACGTGTCCATAATGATGTAAATCATGCCCTTGAAATTGGTATAACTGGTGTGGTAATTTTGTGTAGAGTAGAGTCTGGCCTGACACCGCCCTGAGAGACTCTAAAGCTGACTCTACTGATGAAACTGCAAACTATTCTTCAGTAAAATTCTCTCCGATGATTGAACATCCTGACTCCTGGTCTTCATTTCGCATATCTGGTCTATGGGTCAAAACTGTAACCCCTAACATGTTATATAGAACAAAACATCATGATATTGAGCCATATTAATAACCCAACTGAATCATAAACATCATCAGGACCAATACACACTCTCGGTCAGATGCTAACACGCTACTTACTGAAAATAAGAATTAATGTCCATCGTTTCTTCTTGTTGAACACAGAAAGTCCGTGGGGGAATGTTTACGGTTAAACGAGACTCATTTAAAACACGTTAATAACAATATTAATCGCTAATATTTCCGTTAACTAGCCCCGCTCTGCTAACTGTATAACTGCAACAACGACATGTTTTCAAATGTACCGCTTAACCAATCATTAGCCTTCATGAGGCTCAACAGCCAATCAGAGTCCGACACAACAGCGCGTCACGTTTACTCGGTGGCTCCGCCCCCTCTATGGCTCTGGGTGGAGCTGGGCGGAGCCTACATGAATATTCATGAGTTTCCTGGTTGGCGTTAAAGACTCTGAGAATATGAACCCGTGCTCTCCGGATCATCACAGAAACTGTTCTGAGATTTCCAGCTTCACATGAAAGAGCAGGACAGACCTCACCGCCGACAGGAAATACAGAAATACAGAAATAAAGAGAGACTCAGTGATTGTGAGAGAATTCATTCTGCTGATCTCATCACATTCATGATTATTCATACTGTCATCAGTTCACATCAATCATTCATAAACCACTTCATGATTAAATCAATCAGTCCTTTATTACATCTCATCATCAGTTTACAATATACATATTACAGCAATCTGACAATATAGCAATATTATTACAACCTTATTAAACACTCAGAGCAGTGTGTAAATGGTAAATGGACTGCATTTATATAGCGCCTTTATCCAAAGCGCTTTACATTTTTGCCTCACATTCACCCATTCATACACCGACGGCGATGTCAGCCATGCAAGGCGCCATCCAGCTCATCGGGAGCATGCTGGGGTTAGGTGTCTTGCTCATGGACACTTCGACACTTGGTCAGGTGGAACCGGGGATCGAACCACCAACCTTTCGGTTTGTAGACAATCTACATGAACCACTGAGCCACTGCCACTGCCGCAGTGTGTGTGTGTGTGTGTGTGTGTTATTAGAGATTCAGAGCAGTGTGTGTGTGTGTTATTAGAGATTCAGAGCAGTGTGTGCGTGTGTTATTAGAGATTCAGAGCAGTGTGTGTGTGTGTTATTAGAGATTCAGAGCAGTGTGTGTGTGTGTGTGTGTGTGTGTGTGTGTGTGTGTGTGTGATCTAGATTCATAACATCTAGATACTAATTAATGAAAAAAAAGTGAAACTAATTATGTGAGGTTTGATGACTGTGTGTGTATGTGGGCGTTACAAAGAGGTTTTACAGATGTGTGTGTGTGTGTGTGTGTGTGTGTGTGTGTGTGTGTGTGTGTGTGTGTGTGTTTGTTTAATCTGACACAGAGACACTGAAGAATAAACCCAAAATCCAGCGTAGAGCGGTTCAGTGAATGTGGTGTAGAGTGTGTGTAAGTGTGTGAGTGTGTGTGTGTCAGAGACACTGTAGAAGGACAGAGTGCCGGCCGACACGTCCACACACACTCCTGCTCTCTGAGAGGATGAACGGATGGCAGGAATATCAGTCCAGTTATTATTGTGACGGACAGAGAATCCTTTACTAGAGCAGAACAGACTCCAGGATTTGTCATTGTCTCCAAACACACAGTCACTCCCTCCTCTCCTCCTGATTCCTTTATATGTCACTGATATATCAGCTCTATCTCCGCTCCATTCGGCCTCCCAGTAACAGCGGCCAGTCAGACTCTCTCCACACAGAACCTGATGAACACCATCAAATCTCTCTGGATGATCAGGATACGGCTGAGGCTCTCTCACACACTCCACCTTCCTGTTCCCCTCAGACAGAACGAGACGAGTGTGTGCTGTGTGTGGATCCAGTGTGAGATCACAGGCATCTGAAACACAAGAAGAGAGAAACATCTAGAACAACAGACACTAGACGAGTGTGTGTGTGAGTGTGTGTGTGTGTGTGTGTGTGTGTGTGTGTGTGTGTGTGTGTGTGTGTGTGTGGATCCAGTGTGAGATCACAGGCATCTGAAACACAAGAAGAGAGAAATATCTAGAACTACAGTCACTAGACGAGTGTGTGTGTGAGTGTGTGTGTGCGTGTGAGAGAGTGCCTGACTGACTGTGTGTGTGTGTGTGTGTGTGTGTGTGTGTGGATCCAGTGTGAGATCACAGGCCCCTGAACACAAGAAGAGAGAAACATCTAGAACAACAGACACTAGACGAGTGTGTGTGTGAGTGTGTGTGTGTGTGCGTGTGAGAGAGTGCCTGACTGACTGTGTGTGTGTGTGTGTGTGTGTGTGTGAGAGAGAGTGCCTGACTGACTGTGTGTGTGTGTGTATCTGAGTGAGTGAGTGAATGGGTGTGTGTGTGTGTGTCTGAGTAGACAAGTGATTGTGTGTGTGTTTGTGCATGTGTGTTTGTGTTTGTGCATGTGTGTGTGTGTGTGTGGGCATGTTTTTGTGACATATGAGGACACAAATGTGTATAATGCCATGGGTATGACACAGGTATTACAGGAGAGGGTGAAATATGAGGACATTACCCATGGCCCCACTTTACAAAAGGCTTATAAATCACACAGGAGGAGTTTTTATGAGAAAGTAAAAATGCAGAATGTTTCCTGTGATGGGTAGGTTTAGGGGCAGTGTGTGTGTGTGTGTGTGTGTGTGTGTGTGTGTGTGTGTGTGTGTGTGTGTGTGTCTGGATCCAGTGTGAGATCACAGACATCTAGAACAACAGTCACTAGACGAGTGTGTGTGTGTGTGTTTACAGCAGTTAGTTCACACACAAATGAAAATTAGCCCATGATATGACATTCTTTATCTGAGTTATTAACAGTTATATTAGAAAGTCCTGGCTCTTCCCAGCTTTATAATGCCAGTGCCTTGTCGGTCCATAAAAGTGCATCTAACCATCATATAACTGATCCACACAGCTCCAGGGGATAATAAAGGCCTGCTGAAGCGGTGCATTTGTGTAATAAAAATATCCATATTTAAACATTTATAGACTAAAATACTAGCTTTCGGTTTTCAGTGCTACACGAATCACATTGCGCTTAAAGGACAACTCTGGTGAGAAATGACCCTAGGGGTAATTAACAGATGGTTACCGAGTAGATCGTTCTCTGGGATGCGGTTTCATGAAAATCAAATGTAAAGAGTTTTATCTCTAAACACAGATTAGCTTATAATGTTTGCCTATGGGGCATGGAATAAGTGAAATTAAACCGCTAGTTAATGCCACTAACAAGGCTCAAAATAGCCTCACACTAACACGGCAGCATGATGAGGGTCCCTACATGCAAACCCAAGCATTGAGAACTTAGTAAGAGTACAAACGGTTTAATAAGAAGGTACTTTATAAAGACAGTCCATTACGCGTTTACAGACGGCAGCCATCTTGGAAAACAGTCTCGATGACTCGAGCCACGAACGCTGTGCTAAGTGAGCTGATCGATAGGAATTAAGTTTGTAAAATCTAATTACATGGACTTTTATATTTTTATTTATCTTTTTCTCCACTGCGTTCAGTGTTTTCTTCCAGAAACAACGGCCCATATGAGATTCAGTCACAGTTCATCTCTTAGCACAGCGTTCGTCACTCAAATCTGTTTTCAGAGATAAAACTCTTTACACTTGATTTCCATGAAAACGCATCCCAGAGAACGATCTACTCGGTAACCACCATCTGTTAATTACCCCGAGGGTCATTTCTCACCGGAGTTGTCCTTTAAAGAGTAACCCTTCTTCACCCATGAATCCTTGACGTATGTGCACTGACAAACACTGAAGAGAGAAGATAGAGCTAAACAAAACTTAGCGTCAGGGGTTACTCTTTTCATAATAACACTAAAACACAATTTCTTTCAATAAAAATAGTTCGTTTAGTCTATAAAGTTTAAAATATGGACATTGTTCTTACACAAACGTGCCACTTTGCTTCAGAAGGCTCTTCATTACTCATGTGCTATAAACATCTGAAGCACACGCCCCAAAAGCTGAATCTCTGACAGTCCACGAATGCTAAACTGAGCTCTCTTTCAGGACTCTCTGCTCTTAAGTGGACAAATTAATACACAATTATTTCAAAAAATAGGAAGTATCCCAGTAAACATAGTTGCTTATGTCATAGTAGGTTCAGTTAAGTGAACATACACTTAAAATTAATAACTAATTTAAATTATAAATATATATATACAGTGAGGACAATACAGTGTTATATCACAACTACTGAGAGACCGTCCTGAAAAGCACTGTTTATTTCATGTGGATCATATCTTTTGTGTTTATTTGTGTTTTCTCTTGTAATGTGTTTGGGCTAGTGGTTTAGATGTGCTCTTGATATTGGAATAGAGAATAGTGAATATTATCTGTCACTGTCATATTATCTGTGGCAAAAGGTTAGTTTTAGTCCCTGTATATAGAGTTTGGGCAGTGGTTTAGTCTCAGTGAAAGAGAGAGTCATGTAGTTAAAAGATGTAGTAATATCATATTGAAATATATTACAAATCTAAATAATAATATCATAGCAAGATGTAGCCAAACACACACACACATAGTAGGGGTGGAGAAAAGCTCGATGCATCGCGATTCTTCATCTGTCGATTCAGAATCGATTCTGTGTTTGATTCAAACGGCCCCTTCCCCACTGTAAGCGCGGTCACTGGCCAAACAGAAAAACACGTTGATAGACGAACGTTCGTATGCTGACCATTCGCAAAACTCTGTTGCTTTTAAATGTGCTATATAAATCAAATTTGACTTGACTTGAAATAACTTTTTTTTGGTTAAAAACTGAAAAATAGTCACACTTAGTTGTAAATTTAGAACTGTTTCTTCTTAATGATTGTTCTGCAATTGTATGGTTTACCATGTTTCATCCAGAGCTTGTTAATCCTGATATTACTTTGTTAATAAAATAAAAATATTGAAAGAAATCTTCATAATCATTTTTAATATGGCAAAACTGCCAAACAGATATTCTAACTATGAACAAAAAGCATAGTAACTCCAATTTAGGTTAAACTGTAAAGTTAATGTATTACCAAATGTTAATGTATAATTACTAAAAAACATGTTGAGAATGGTTTTGGGAATCGGATCGTTACTCCCAGAATCAGAATCGGATCGGATCTTTAAGAGCCTTAAGATTCCCACCCCTAACACAGAGTTATCTCATTACTAGTGTGTGTTGAGTTTGCTGCTCAACCCCCCACCAGTAATTTACATTTCAATGCATGAAGACTCTCACAGGTGAGACAAAGAAGCTCACTACCAAAGCTGTTACCTACGTCCTACACTGAAAACCCTAATAAGTTGATTGAACTCAATTGATTTGAGTAAACTCGTTCCCTCAATTTAATTGAGTAATGGAGTCTCCTAAAACATGTATATTTAAGTTCACTAAACTTGGAGCTCACGTTCACTGTACTTAAATTGTTAAGTTCACCAAACTGGGTACTCCAGAAGTTCAGTACATCATGCTGGGTACAACCAATCAAAACTTCAGCATGCATTGCAGCATGAATAAATTATGAATCTGAATTGTGACACATTTTCTTTGATTCTTACTATTTGCTTTTACTTTTGCTCTTTTGTTCTGATGTTTTTGTAGCTTGTTTTATGTTCAGAGTTGATCTGTTTATCGAATAAAAAAATATATATTTGTCACCATAGTAGAGATTCATACACAGATTATTGATGTCTGTGCTAACTAATGCCGCAGATTTAAACATTTTGAGCGCACTAAAATAAAATAATAAATTGTTCAATTACCACAAGAGTAAATAATCTCATGGTAATGCGTATTAATATTTCATTAGACTCCGCATGAGATCAGGGATTGTTGGCCAATACATGGTGATGTTATCATCGTCAATGATTGAACAACATCACTTGATGATATTTTCTCTTGACTTTGTGTTCCTTCACAAATGTGTCTCACAAACACAAATCAGCCAGATAAACATTATATTATAATATTATACAGTCAACGGTCAAGAGCCCAACTAAAGCAAACACTGATCTCCATCATGGTGACTTCAAACAAAACTATTATTTCCATTAAAACAGAAATAAAGTCAGTCTGGCTAGTTATAAGTTAGTTCACATGTTATTATTATGTTTAGTAACTTTTTTACTTACCGATTTTAAGATTGCACACAATGAAAAAGTCTCCATCTTAATTTGAATCAGCAACAGAAAAGGACCACCTTTTGTAAATGTCCTCCAATCAGTGAATTAGTTCTTGTTGCCAGACAGAACTCCTTGAATGGCCAATCACATTAAAGCAAGACCAGAGTGAGCTATTTTAATTAATTATGATTTTGAGTTCATTCAACTTGAAATCTTAAGTTTATGTATTTTGTAGGTTAATAAGTTATACTAACTTATAGTTTTGAGTTTTTGAACTAAACTAGTAATATTAAGTCAAGATTACTTGATTTGTTTAAGTAAAGACAACATTAGGGTTTACAGTGTAGACCAAATACACCGCCAAATTAAATTAAATTAAATTACAATCACTAGGACATATTTCCCAATATTTAGGAGAACTGAGTGAGGAGTTTATAAATTTGCTAACCAACTTTCAGCTTCACAGCAGTTAATTTTACATTTACAAATCAACTTATTCTTACAGAGCACTAGCAGCACAAGTTCACATCAACACTTACATCAGGAACATTAGACAATTAAAATGTTGATGTTACATCTTGTAACTTTATTGCAACTGTGTAATAAATATATTTAAATATAAGCTTCAAAATAGATGGCATTAAAGTATATTTTAGGTTACAAATAAATACACTGTAAACCCTAATGTTGTCTTTACTTAAACAAATCAAGTAAACTTGAATAAATATGTGGTGTGGCAAGCAGCGGGGCGAGGGACCGCGAGAGCGGGCCCGGTGATTAACGTTCACGAGTGCCAGCTGCGTGGCACACCGGTCTCGTCTCGCGGCCATGTGACGGGAGCATATAAGGAGGAGCAAGAGCTGCGGAAGACGAGAGAGGACCAGGCCTGGAGTTTATGTTTAGTTTTGTTTATGTGTTTGTGGGCAGTCGTCCGTGAGGGGCTGCCCACGTTTTATTTTGGTGTGTGTTTGCGGGCAGTCGTCCGTGAGGGGCTGTCCGCGGTTTTACTTTCATTTTGTTTATTTATTTTGAATAAATGTGTTTGAAACGTTCGCCGGTTCCCGCCTCCTTCCTTCCCATCTACGAACTGTATTACAAAATATTACTAGTTTAGTCTAAAAACTCAGACATATAAGTTAGCATAACTTATTAACCTACAAAATACATAAACTTAAGATTTCAAGTTGTATGAACTCAAAATCGTAATTAAAATAGCTCACTCTGGTCTTGCTTTGATGTGATTGGCCATGCAAGGAGTTCTGTCTGGCAACAAGAACTAATTCACTGATTGGAGGACATTTACAAAAGGCGGTCCTTTTCGCCTCATCTGTTGCTTGTTGCTGATTCAAATTAAGATGGAGACCTTAAATTCGGTAAGTAAAAATTTGTACGTTACTAAACCTAACAATAATAAGTGAACTAACTTATAACCAGATTGACTTTATTTCTGTTTTAATGAAAATAATAGTTTTGTTGGAAGTCACCATGATGGAGATCAGTGTTTGCTTTAGTTGGGCTCTTGACCCTTGATAATGTAATATTAGTGTTCCTCTGGCTGATTTGTGTTTGTGAGACACCGTGAAGTAACAAAAAGCCAAGAGAAAATATCATCAAGTGGTGTTGTTTATTCATTGATGATGATAATAACATCATCATGTATAGGCAGAATCCCTGATCTTGTGCAGAGTCCAATGCTTTGTATGTCAAAGCAGTTATTAATAGTTTTGAAATTTTAATAATACTAGAATCTTCACTATTGTGCTAATATAATTATTTTTTTTATGTGCACAAAATGTTTAAATCTATGGCATTAGTTAGACATACACACATCACTAATCTGCATATGAATCTACAATGGTGACAAAAATCTTTTTACAATAGTGAAAAAATTCTGATAAACAGATCATAAAACAAGCTAAAAAAACATCAGAACAAAACAGCAAAAGTAACAGAAAATAGTAAAAATTCAAAGAAAATTTAGACGCATCATTTATTCATGCTGCAATGCATGCTGGGACCAATGGGGAAGTTTTGATTGGTTGTACCCATCATGCTGTACTGAACTTCTGGAGTACCCAGTTTGGTGAACTTAACAATTTAAGTACAGTGAACGTGAGCTCCAAGTTAAGTGAACTTAAAAAATACATGTTTTAGGAGACTCCATTACTCAATTGAACTGAGGGAACGAGTTTACTCAAATCATTTGAGTATTCTCAACTTATTAGGGTTTACAGTGTACTTGTCAGTACATTCAAAAGAACACAGTTATTCTAAATATTATTTATAACATATTATTACTCGACACATTATATAGTCTGTACGAAGCTTAACTGCATTTAATATAATTTAAAAAAACAATGTTATTTATTTGTAAAGACATGTAATGGTGGAGATGGCAGCTCACTTCACACACACACACACACACACACACACACACAGCTCCATTAGAGGCTATGGAGGTCCCCTGTTGGATAGATAGACATCGGTCACACACACACACACACACACACACACACACACACACACACAGCTCCATTAGAGGCTATGGAGGTCCCCTGTTGGATAGATAGACATCGGTCACACACACACACACACACACACACACACACACAGCTCCATTAGAGGCTATGGAGGTCCCCTGTTGGATAGATAGACATCGGTCACACACACACACACACACACACACACACACACACACACACACACACACACACACACACACACACACACCTCCATTAGAGGCTATGGAGGTCCCCTGTTGGATAGGTACACATCGGTCACACATACACACACACACATTTTAACAATTTATTTAAGTCCACTTTAAAAGAATTAATTTACAGGGACATAAACATTATAGGTGCAGTTTACTGCATGTACAAAATCATGGCCCAGTGGCATACACAGATCTTCACAAAAGCTCATCACTCAGGTGTTATGGGTATAAGTAGCAGCGTCTCCTCCATATATCAGGGCTGCCTATAATAGCAGACAGGGCACAATACTTCGCTAGCTGTTTGGCCCTTTTCTTGGGCATCCCAAGTTGCTGAAGGCCTCGTACCACCAGCCTATGAGTGTGTCCTAAGCTGCCGAATATGAACACCAGTAGTCTGCCTCGATAACCGATCTCTGAGATGGAGTTTAAGAGCGGCTGGTATTTAATGACCTTAGTCATAAAGGCTTCCTCCATGCTAGAGTCAAAGGTGCATGCCACCTCCAGAATGAACACCTCACTGAGCTCCTCATTAACCACAATAACATCTGGTGTGTTAGCAGACAGATGTGAGAAAGCATCAGAGTTACTACTACCATGCTGGAACATGGATGCTTTTACGCTAGAGTGTTTGTATATTTTCACTGAGGGTGAGAGATGTTTTGATATGTCCTTCACTATAAGGTCCACTATTCTGTCGTGGCGTGCGATGTACATTCCCTTGTAAACATGACAGCCATTCAGGATATGTGGAAGTGTCTCAGTCATCTGCTCGGTGGTGTAATGTAGACAGTGAGGGACCTGGGTCAAAGGAAACCAGATGGAAAGGTTAAGTCTGGTAGGAAGAACTTGCAATCTTGCCTTTACAGTGAAGGTGACAATGTCCTCACTGAGTGCAGTGTTCTTAAAGAACGAGTGCGAGACAGAGTGATCAGCACAGGAGAGGCATGCCAGCTTCCCCTGGAGTCTCAGGCCAGTCCAGTGTTGTTTCTGGTGATGTTGGTGTAAGTCCAGGAGAGTTCTCCGGGCTCCTGTAGATGTTAGCGGATAGCTGTGGCCACCATATGTGGCTGTTGCCTTAATATGGACCAGGGGGTCACAGATGATATCCTCTGAGACCCTCACAGTCCCAGAGTCAGACCGCACCCACTCCAGTGCTACTCCAGCTCGGACACAGAGATCATTCAGGTCCGGCCAGTCTGACCACACACCAAAGCCATCTGAATGGGTGTCCAGTTTCCCACTGGGTTTCCTTTTGAAACCCAGGAAATGAGGCTCTGAGTCTCTGGCCAACGGCACCTTACGCCTCCTTAGGTCCAGGAACAGGGAAGATCGAGCCAGCTGCCTCACGTCTCTGTCATCATTATTCAGCATGTTCAGAAGATGGGAAATCCGCATGCTGGTGTAAATCCAGATCACGTTTGGTGCTCCCAACCCTCCTTCCCATTGAGGATGAAAAATAACATCACGGGTGCTGTGTGTGTTGAGTCCAAACCACTTCCGCACCACACTCACTGTCTTACTGTTCATGTCCCTCAGCACTTTCTGCTGGATATGGACATTGGAGAACAGATGTTGTACTTTAGACAGCGCTACCTGTCTAATAGCCTCTAGCTTCATGGTCAGAGGCAATGGACATTTATCTATCAAGTCCAGCCTGGAAACAAACCCTGACCATATGATGTTTACCTGCTCTTTGCATTCTCCTGCAATATTAATTTTGTGTCCAAGATAAGTGTATGTCTCGTGAAGAGAGTATACACGTATTGGTTTAGTTGCCACGGTGAACTCTGGACATTTATCAGTTTTTGAGCGATACCACCTGTTCCCTCCACTCCTCCTCTCATACAGAACAGCACATTTTGTGTCCTTAATCTCCAGGCCTGACCATGTCAGGAAAGAATCGGTCCTAGCCAGCATGTTTTTAATAACGCTCTCGTCTCTGGAGGCGATCTGGACGTCATCTGCATAGCCTTGGACTGGGATCGGTGAAATCACGTCAGGGGGGGCACATTGACACATGCACTTTAACCATTGGTTGGTGGCAATTATAAAGTTAATCGCACTCCAAGGGCAGCCTGTTTTAATGCCTATCTGAAGTGGTGTTGGGTGAGTGAGCTGTTCTCCACAGATTACTTCAATAAAGGAACCTCTATATACATCCTTCACTATGTCAATGAACAGTTGAGGAAGCTGTATTTCCTCCAATGAGCTGATCATGACAGTGTGAGATAAAGTTCCAAATGCATCTTTAAAGTCTAGAAAGACTGAGTACAGTTTACACGACTCATGCTTAAAGTCATCTATCCCTGTTTTTAGGCAGAACACATGCTCATTCATACCTTGCCTATTGATGTATGCCTTTTGCTTGGTGGATAGGATGTCAGCTTCCACCAACCAGGGGAGAACTCTGGCTAGTATGCATTTCATGAACACCTTATAGATGGTAGGGAGGAGGGATATATCCCTCCATGTCGATGGATCATCAGGGATGTTGTCTTTTTTTGGAATACGATGAATTAGTGCTCCTTTCCATGAATCTGGTACTCTCTTATTTTCCAAACAGACATTAAAGACAGTTGTTAAAATATGACATGACTGCATAGTTTTAAAAGTCTCATATGTCACACCATCCTTACCACTGGCTTTATTATTAGGAAGGTTACTTAAAACAGTCTCTACTTCCTAATTTGTGAAATGCGTTGTTTCAGGGAAAAAAGTGGGCTCCAACGGTGGCACATTTAAATGCCAGGGTGGTGATGAAAAATCCTCAACACGTCTCTGATTTTGACATTTATTATCATAATAAATTTGTATAGCTGTAATGTCGGTAGAACAGGGAGGAGTGTCGGGATATTTACTGTTGTTTAAGATGATTTGGATCGCTTTAGATCTTCTATGCTGCCACAAATATGCAAGTTTGTTCTGGCTCACCTGATTGTTTTGCCGGCGGTGGGTTGCTCCTGTCCGCAGAGAGGGCAAGACGTTTTCCTGCAGGTGGCGCAGCTGTTCACGGATCCAGTCAGCTGTTGCGGCCAATGTTAAATCCTCAGGATATGTTTGAATCGCCGGGAATTTTTTCAAAACTCTCAACACATATTTCAAACATTGTAGTCCAAAAGGCCTACCGCTGTAGTTTACCGCTGAAAAAACTCCATTCTTAAAGAATATCCCATGTAATAGCTTAGCTAGCGTTATCCACTAGCGTTATCCAGCCCGGATCACCCGAGCAAACAAAGTTCCTCTCGCGCTGGCGTTTGGTATTCAGACGGTCTCTGTAGAGTTTCTCATGGGACTGGAAAGCCATCCATTGATGCTCAGACAGCGGGCAAACATACTGCTGGAAGATTGTAAACTCTTCACCCGGTAGATGAAATCCACGGGAGAAATCATGCGGTAGCAGCGGCTGTTGGTAAATTCTCCCGGTGAGTAATGCTTGTTTGTATGCAAACTTGATTGTTGCGATCAAACACATAGTCCAAAATAATTGCCAAAGCATCTTATCTGCACCTATTGCATTAACGGTGGCAATTACAACGGGTGTGGTGCTCGTGCGTGTTTGCTCGTGCTTCACACACACACACACACACACACACACACACACACACACACACACACACACACACAGCTCCATTAGAGGCTATGGAGTGTGTGTGTGTGTGTGTGTGTGTGTGTGTGTGTGTGTGTGTGTGTGTGTGTGTGTGTGAGACCGATGTCTACCTATCCAACAGGGGACCTCTATAGTCTGCAGTGGAGCTGTGTGTGTGTGTGTGTGCGTGTGTGTGCGTGTGTGAGTGAGCGACAGTGTTTGTGTGTGTGTGAGAGTGAGTGACTGTGTGTGTGCGTGCGTGTGTGAGCGACAGTGTTTGTGTGTGTGTGAGAGTGAGTGACTGTGTGTGTGTGTGTGTGTGTGTGTGAGTGAGCGAGTGAACGTGTGTGTAAATGGACTGCATTTATATAGCTCTTTTAACAGACCCTATGGCCATCCGAAGCGCTTTACATGTTTGCCTCACGTTCACCCATCCACTCTCTCATTCACACACCGGCGGCGGTGTCAGCCCTGTAAGGCTCATCCAGCTCATCAGGAGCAGCTGGGGTTCGGTGTCATGGACACCTCGACACTTGGTCAGGTGGAACCGCGGATCGAACCGCCAACCTTTCGGTTTGTTCCATTGCAACAGAATTTGATTCGGCCGCTCTGGAGAGAACAGTGATGTCATCAGCTCATTATCATATAGTGTCAGTGTGGGCAGATCAGGGATATAGCGGAGAGTTTAGTGTCTCCAACTGAGCCAGCCAAGCCGAAGGCGACAGTGGAACCAAAACTCCATCATAATGGAGAACAATAACCCTTGGCAGAAACCAGGCTCAGATGGGGTGTAATGAATGTTATTTCAGCTCTACTTTCTGAGTATGAATTATCATCTGCAGTAAAAGACAACAATACTCAAGCGCTGTAAAAGGTTTAGCATAAACTCACCTGACTGGCTTCTGTCCTGAATGATCGTCTCTTCAGACATTAGAACTGCACATGATTTATGAGCTTCTACAACCTTTGACCTCTAACTGAACTCCTCAGCACAAATTGATCATAGAAATAAAAACAGCATAAATAAAAATAAATAACACAGTTTTATCTTAGTCTTATAATAAGAGCAACCATAATCAAATCTCAATATTAAAGCCTCATGTGTCCTCATCACGCGATCAGTCAGGGTCCCCGCGGAGTCTCAACTTATATTTGGACCATGGGCGGCGCCATCTTGTTTGCGTTATGGGGTTGATGACGTAGAATGGTGGCACTCCTCAATCAGCTGGCATTACCTGTAGCTATTTTTACCACAACGCAACTCGAACATTGTTTCAGAGTTAAACAAAACCAATGAATTGCTTTGTAATTGTACTTAAAACACACTCAAACATACATGTGCACACAAACTCACCTACACAAGTCACACACAGATCGGCGGGCGCGCACACACACCTGACAGACTGCTCTGTCTCAATCGAGATGTTGGGCTGCTCAGTCTCCACGACCGGGGCTGAATCCGAAATCGACCCCTATACCCTGAAATAGGGCATTATTTGAAGGGACGGCCATTTGTAGTGTTGTCCGACACCATAGTGGACATGTTCGAGTGCAGTCATTCAGTCTCACGCGCCGCAATAACGAGTGTACAGCCGATTTACACACAGCTGTCCGACTTCACACACTCATCTTCATTCACTCCTTCAAGTTGTATTAGTGAACAAAAGTAGGGAATGTTATTTGTGTCTTAAAAATGAAAGTTTAAAGATTGAGGTTAATTCACTGAGCGTGCTCAAACTTTAATGCACAAACCAATCCCATTGCATCATCACCAAAACATCCTGCCTCTCGTCCTCACGTTCCCCTATCCCATCGTCCTACAGACAGTTCCCTCTGCTGGTCACATTAGGCATTACAGTTAATCTACTGCATATCAACAGTCTATCTATGATATCAACACAGGGAATAGTGATTGAGGGTTATGTATGCGCGCACGCAGTGTGTGTGTGTGTGTGTGTGTGTGTGTGTGTGTGTGTTTTCGCGCCAATCTGTTGGGGTGTGTGTGAGTCTGTGAGAGAGAGAGTTTGTGTGCACATGTATGTTTGAGTGTGTTTTAAGTACAATTACAAAGCAATTCATTGGTTTTGTTTAACTCTGAATCAATTTTCGAGTTGCGTTGTGGTAAAAATAGCTACGGGTAACGCCAGCTGATTGAGGAGTGCAGCAATTCTACGTCATCAACCTAGAACGCAAACAAAATGGCGCCGCCCATGGTCCAAATATAAAATCGTTTTTTTAAATAATGTAGATCTTTCATGGGTTTTCTACTACATATTTCAGTAAGAGACATCATTCATGTTATATTAAGCCATACAAGTCTCAACACCAGGGGATCCCTTTAAATAATGTTAACAGGTCTTAATTTTCCTACGTCCATCTAACGCTACCTCATTGAAACGCTATCGCCTCCCGCAGCACGCGCGCACGTGTGTGTGTGTGTGTGTGTGTGTGTTTGTTCCGTGGTGTTTGTAGTTCTTTCTTTCACTAGACCAACTATTGTTCGCTCTATTACAACTATAAATTAGGCAAGCATGCGTCTTATATTGCAGCCAATCAGCTTTCGTGTTATTGGCACAAGCCTCTTTCTGATCTCCACAGACAGACGCATAAAACGGATTTTATGTGATTTATGCGAAGGCGAATCTTTCTCACCATCTTGCTTAATGACCGAATAAAAGTATAATATACCCGATTGCACTAAAATAGTTAATAACAGTGATGTGAACAGCGAACTCCGACGTCAGACGGTGTGTGTGTGCTGCCTGTCAGCGCTCACGCGAGTGTATTGGATGTTATTTCTAGGCTCATTAGCCTAACGTTACTCTTGAACGATCAAATACACACATTATGCATATGTCTATATCCTGATTTGAGTTAAAAGGTTTGGGACCTGTCAGTAAGTACCCAGGAGGTGACTGTAAAAAGAATGGTGCCTAATGGATGAGAAAGAGAAACTAGTGGCAGTCGGCCACCATTACAAAGAAGACTAGATAAGTTTATGAATAGAGCAACTGTGGCAAAAAGTGTTCGGAGTAATGCACCTCCCATGAAACCTTGAGCTAGAACTGTATAAAAGTGTGAGCTGAGGAAGAGATGGTCAGATGTTCAGCTGGCACCTCACTTTGTTGTTCATACAATAAAGTTAATTTCTTCTGAGACCTGGAACTTCGACTCTGAGAGATTTTCTTTAAAGCACCGGAGACAATCAAGAACTTAGAATTTGCCACGACAACAACACAAACGGGGAAACAGCACTTACACTTAAAGGAACACTACAACCTTTTTAGAAATAGGGCTTATTGAACTTTTCTACATTTAGATATGTGGGGAAATGCATTATAAGCTAAGCTAGCGGCGACCCTGCCAAACTAAAACAATGCATGCACTGAGACAAACGCATTTGCCCACATATCTAAATGTCTAAAGAAGTTGAATAAGCCCTATTTCTAAAAACAGTGGAGTGTTCCTCTTTGTAGATGTGCATCTGTATGTTGTATTTATTTGTCCTATTGTCATTTGTTTATAAGTATATATTTTATTTTCTGACCGATTACTTGATTATGTAATTACTTGAAAACTTTTTACTTATATTAAGCAATTATTGCTGTGGTTTACGTTTTAGATGTTGGTCATATTTCCCACCCCAAGCGATCGTGTTATTAAAGATAGATAGCGCACCGCTGGACCAGCCTTTTTTGTTTTTGTAATACCAAACAAGATTCATGCATTGGTCAAATTTCACACACACACACACACACACACACACACACACACACACACACACACACACACACACACACACACACACACACACACACACACATATATATAATATGCGCTAATCCTTGTGGGATTGAGCTATGAATAATAAGTTTACTAATACTTTGTTCAATTTAAATAAATTAAATAATATAAGTTTAAGTAACTGAGTGATTCTGCATTTGCTATGCATGTTTTTTTTTTATTGCGCGATAAAGGTCTTAAATTTTATTCAAAATGGTCTTAAAAAAGTCTTAAAACATCTTAAATTTGGCTTGGTGAAACCTGCAGATACCCTGTCAGTAACTCTGATTCCTGCTGCACACTACGAACATCTCTGCAGCTCGTGCTGGGTGAGCTGATGGAACTGAAGCGGCCGTTATCCAAGACTTAAATCACGCTTTTATTTCTATAAAAAGCCAAACGACAGTGGAGGCGTAATGTAAATGTAGCAGCGGCATATCCTATCCTAACTTCACCCTCACACTCTGTCTGGCAATATCACACAAGATCTCATCACAGCCCAAGACAACGGGAAAAGAACAGCAGATGACGTCGGGTGCTTTTCTGCTCAGAGTGCTCCTACAAAACACGAGCTGCCCGCGGCACATAAAGAGAGCAAAATGCTCACCGCTATAGAAATTGTTTTAAAAGGCACAATTACATGATTCTTAATTGTGTGGAAGTATAACCTTAACTTTCTTGTAATAGTTTCTCATTCTTGCACGTTGTACTGACGTTACTGTAACCTTTAAACAACATTATATTAATAACAAGAAAACTGGACATTTTAACATTATAGAAACATTTCAAATCAAAGTTCCAATAACCTTTTTAGGAACTGGGCTCATTTTGTTTGCTGGGCTCCATTGTGGGGACATTTGGCAGTAAAACCAGAGATCATTGTGGGACCAGCCAGCGGTCCAAATGAGAAAAATTAATAAATTATGCTTATTTCTATAATTTTATGAGGTTTTTCAGCATTAATATGTGTTCCTCTGACCTGAATATTGTCCCAAAGTGGCTAGAAATGTTGATGGGTGTAAACCGAGTTCTGGCTGTCTTTCTCTGCCTTTGAGATAATGAGAGCCCAGACGAGCTGATCTTGAGTTCTCCTGTTATGACGTTATACAAGGAAAGGTTTCCTCCCCTTCCTCTGCTTTGCCCGCCCAGAAAATTAGTAGAGAATGGATTCAGTAAATCAGTTGTGATGTCAGCTCAGGCTTTACCATACGGATTCGACAGTACCGCTGAATCAAGCCAATAGCTAAAACCATCAACTTCACGTCGTTTCTGTTAGTTGCATGAAACTAATCTGTTATTTAAATGATTAAACTAGAGAGTAATCAAAGAACACTCTTTATAATGTTCGGATCTGTCAATCACTCGTATATCTGCAGTGCACACTTGTCCAAACTGCCGTTATAATGAATGATGCTGTTATGCTCAACAGAAGCTCTTACTGTATTCATGTCGATGTCGTGTTTGTTGTTAGCTGTGGTGAAAGCATTTTGTGAGAGAAATAACATTGCAAAGTTCACTCGAGTTTATTCAGAGCTTTCAGATACAAACAAAATAAACTCACGCTCACAGCGCTCTCAACAACTCAGAACAATAACACTTTCTCAGCAATCTTTCCCCAGCTCTCCGTCTCTGTGGACTGGCAGCGCTGCCGCTGCTCGCACCTGACTAAAACCACGCCCCCTCACTAAACCACGCCCCCTCCACCACATAATCTCATTTCTAATGCAAAGATGACAACCAATCACAACAGTGGATGTTTTCACTGAAGTCTCACAGCAGACACGCCCCTTGATGCTTTCATGCTAGAGGGCTAATATCAGTATAGAAAAAATGCCTTTTATTTCTAAATTATGACATTTTTTAAAGGGGCGGTGAAATGCTGTTTCATGCATACTGAGCTTTACACTGTTAAAGACTTGGATTCCCATCCTAAACATAGACAAAGTTTCAAAAACTAATGTTGGACGTTTGATAGAGTATTTTTTTGTCAAAAATACTCCTTCCGGTTTCTCACAAGTTTCGGAGAGTTTTTTTCGAGTATGGGTCGGCTTGACGTTAATAGAGCGGAAGGTCCTTGTATGGGCCGTACGGGCTCTTCTCCCGGTAGGGTGTGTGTGCGCGTGACTAGAGCGAGAGAGGAAACGCACGCCCATACACACTCTCAGCTGCAGATCCAGTCGTCCGTGAACACTTCTGTCGTTATAGTCCGCGCCGCGCTCCACTTTATTCCTATGGGTGACGTCGAGCGACTTCAACGCTTCAGCACAGCATTCTGGGAAGGCAGCGCTGCATTTGAACCAATTTGAACGCAGAAATGACGGGAAGCTTCACAACATCGCTTCAGTTGCGTCGCAAAGTGGATTTCCACGCCACTGCTGTCAGGACTTCACCAAATCATACCAAAGAAGTGTGTTTCTGCCGGAGCGGTCCCAGTGATAAAGGTTCGGTCCTGCTTTGAAAGCAGCCGGTGAGTAAAACTGCTTCAAATGTCTCTGCTATTGGCTACCGTCGCGTGAGTAAACATCAGTAAACGACACGATCGCGTGCTTCGTCATTCAAATGCGCTAACGGACTCCATTGCTGTTCTCTGTATAACGTTACACTAGTCTGACGTGCAAAACCGTTCTGCTTGCTCCTGCTAAGTTTTAGTCGCATACAATAGTCTGTAAACCGAATCATGTCCTCATAAACTGCGAGTAAACACACACAAATGTTGACAGGACACTAAATACAGTCCATACCACAGAGACGGACGTCCTGCTGTTGCTGTTTCTCCTGTTCAGTTTATTTCTGCCTCAGATTTGATT
This sequence comes from Pseudorasbora parva, assembly GCF_024679245.1. Taxonomy (NCBI): domain Eukaryota; kingdom Metazoa; phylum Chordata; class Actinopteri; order Cypriniformes; family Gobionidae; genus Pseudorasbora; species Pseudorasbora parva. The sequence goes on from NC_090186.1 coordinate 906,151, forward strand.
CTGGATCATTATCTGTATTAGCTGAGATAGCGATGGGTATCTCCACGCTTGAGGACGTCACCGCTTTGTTCGCGATTGTCATTCTTTAGCTCCGCCCACACGATACTCCTCGTCATTCTTTAGCTCCACCCACACGATACGCCTCCAGGCGCTCGGTTTTCTCCGGAAAGACTCGGTACAGCCCTTATTTCTTTTATAAATATAATAAAACTAAAGACTTTTCGGAGATATGAAGGATGCAATACTACTCTATAGGTACTCAAGATTGACATGAGATTGACTGAAACTGAGTGTTTCACCCCCTCTTTAATGTAAAAACCATACTAACAATATAAGTACACCTCAGGAATCATTATAAAATAATTTTAAAAAATCCATGCCATGGGACCTTTAAAATTGTAGAAATGGAGAAACATTTCTGTGATTGGAAGGTTTAGGGGTATGGGCTTAGGGGACAGAAAATATGTTAGATAGAAGTATATGGCAAGTCCCCACGAAGATACAAAAATCCAACTTGTGTGTGTGTGTGTGTTTGTTTAAGTGTATTTGTGTGTGTGTGTGTGTGTGTGTATGTGTATGTGTATGTGTGTGTGTGTGTGTGTGTGTGTGTGTGTGTGTGTGTGTGTGTGTTTGTAGACATACACTTTCGTGGTCCTGCTGTGATCCTGATCTCCCCTCCATGATCAACACTATAAACACACAAACACACATCAATGTACATATGCATCATGCACACACACATTAACTATATCTGTATCAGTGTTTGACACACTTGAGTCTCTGCAGTGAGCAGTTTGGATCCTCCAGTTTGTCAGAGAGCAGCTTGACTCCTGAATCTCCTGGGTGATTGTAGCTCAGATCCAGCTCTCTCAGGTGTGAGGGGTTTGAACTCAGAGCTGAAGACAGAAAACCACAGCCTTCCTCTGTCACCATACAGCCAGACAACCTACAGATGGATCAAAACAGCCTCATCATCTATCTAGTTCTCTTTATATGTCTCACAAAAGCATACACATATATCAATCGAACCGCACCAGACTTCGTTTGGAAGCGGACCAACACCCAACTTTTGAGCGGCCTCGGTCTGCTTGTTTGGTGTGCGCCCCAGGGTTCGGATGGCAGCGTTCACATATGTTCAGATTAACTGCACTAACCGAGCAATCGCACCACGGTTAGTTTTAATCAAACCAAACATGACAAGTGTGAATGCACCCTTACATGAGTTTCAATGAACATAAAGAGTTGTGAGCAAATGGGATGGGTCAAATCTGCCACTAACTATACATTTTGTTTAACCCTTTGTTAAAATTATGCCATTCGTAACCTGAATAATTCAAGAGCAAGTCAGAATAAATCAAAGTGTAACAATTTATTAACAGTCAGGTAAATGTATAATGCCAATTACATAATCAATTCAAAGGTAGCCTAATCCATATAACATCAAATACTCTGAAGAAAAATAAAATATACACCTGACTTCTGAGAATGACATAATGCTAGCTATCTTGAAACACCCAGCATTACGGGCTGACCTGACTACAGAATCGAGCCCTGAGCTCCTTGCAACATTTCTTAAAAAAGGGTCATGCTGCAGCTGTGTTTTTACACACCTTCGATTTGAAAAGGCTTGTTAAAAGGGGAGTGGTCAACTGTGAAAAGGTGGGATGGTATTGTGTGGAAAGAGGGAATGGTTTGCATAAATAGGGGAGTGTCAGTAGGTGCATTAAGATTAGCGATACCAACAGCAGCAGTTACAGCGGTTCTGAGACATGTTCTTGGTTCACGTTGGCATTGTTTACAACAGTGAGATTAAATGAGGGATGAGTACAGCGAATGAGAGAGCAATGAGTGGCGTGCAGCAGAGATCGCAAATCATTCAGCTCTTCAAACCAGCATAATTCAGTAAGAAATGAAAATAAATGTTATTCTGCATGACGAAATATTTTGCAAATGTGATAAAACTATATTTGTCCAAAATATGCACGCTGTTTGGCAAGATGAACAACGCGCCGACGTGATAAGAGAACGTGAACCACCCAACATGCGATGCGACCTACAGTCTATGGATGCGTCAGAGATGTGTAATTCTAGATCGGGGTAAAAGCGAAGGGGTTTGAGGCTTCATAGTCTCGACCGCGCATCTGAAGCACAGAGTGACGCGCGCTGGGTTGCCGTGACGATCTGCGCGGTCACTCAGCAGCTAAAGCTATATCTGTCCAAATATGCACACTGTTTCACTAAGAGACCGAACACATGAGGTTTAGTGCATGGCTGTGACCACAAATAAAACGGAGAGGACGTGGCTTTTGTTCATTAGCCTACAGATTACAAATTGGTTATTTTGCACTCCTGACATAAATTAGATAGTCAACGCTTGCAGGTTCGGAGTGCGATTGCTCAACTTAATTTTACTTTACCGAGCCTTTGTAGCAAAGGCTTCCACAGACGGCGCCGGTTACAGCTCGCTCGGCACCCTTTACGTTACTTCGTATCAGCACAACACCTAGCTTTCCTCCGTGACTTTTCCGCACGCTGCTTCCAAAACTTCCCCACCATATCTCTACAATAATGATGGAAGACGAGCCTGACAGAAGTGACTGTCTCATGCATATTAACTAAATTATCTTGTATGCATACTACAGCGCAGGGATTGGACTGAATGAGCTTTATGTCATGAATATATCGAGAATCGCTTGGAGCGGTCGACGTCAGCATGTGCCCAGCAGCCCATACTTGGGCCGAAAAGCCAGAGCTGACGTCAGCATTTGTGACGTTGCTCCGACTAAGCTTTTCAAACCGGAAGCCAGAAATCGCTCTGAAAAATGCAAAAATAACTATTTTCACATATAAATACCATTAATGAGTACCCTTAGTGTTTTCAATGATGTGCAGCCTATACATGTCTGTTTACATCTCAAAAAAAGTGTTTTGGGGTTTCATGACCCTTTAATTACCCAGACCAGATTTATAAACTCTTTCAAATGTAAACAGTTCACAATGGGAATGTGCATTAATCAAGTCCTATAGACTTGTGTGTATGAAAGGCCAAATGGCTGAAAGCCACACCCACCAAACACAAAGGCAAGATATCTTTAAACTCTTAAAACATTTATGATGTTCTAGTTTAATTCTGTGGAGATAAGACATTTGTACCAGTCGCACTGAGACATTTCAAATGATATCAAACACATAAAATACTGTATAGTGAGGATTGACATTGTAACGAAGAGATTTCTGGTGCATTTCAGGTGATCTCAATATGAGGGGGAGCAGGAGTTTGGGGGAAGTTTCAGGTGAAAGGAAAGGCATTAAATTAGTGTCATTCATAGATGATTCGCTCAGTGTGATATGTCGTCAACGACGGAGACACTAATGTATAAATGAGTTCAGATGTTAATTTCCTTTGTTTTCTCAGAGTCCTTGTTCCTTGATTATACATTTCGGCATCTGCTATTTTTTTCCAGCCTTACACATTTCATCAAGAAGTCAGTAGCACTTATGTAATGCCACGGATTACTCTCTTTAGCGGCAGACATTTCTGCCATTGGACTATGAGTTTCTAATATTATGACTTTAGGTAAAAATGCCTTATGTTTACTATGGGTCATCGTTCATATATTTTATAAATGGCTATTGTTCAGAACTGATGTATACACAAGATGCCTTTAATGGCACTGGTGCAGATATGCATTTATTTGATTGTGTGCATCGGTTAACCTGTTAAACTGAATCCCAACTTTTGGAAAAATCCTAAGAAATGCATACTCAGACTAAAACAAATACAGTTTGTGAATCCTTTGCACTAAAAGCATAATTATGGTCTCATTTGAAAGCAGACACATGGCAGTTTACTGTAAAGTCAAAATTATAATATTTTTATAATCAAAAATAGCTATAATAAGCTTCAAAGTTTTTATTACAAAGTAAAGTTATTAGAAATGTATTTGTATTAAATATCTTTATGAAAATAAAATTTAAGTTGGCCTTATTACAGAGATATTACAAAAGGAATCTAGAAATGCACTACAGCTAAAGCCACAAGTCTGACCATGTTATATTTCAGATCTGAAGACGATAAAAAGTCTAAAACTCTAAATTTTATTAAATGTTTTACAAGATCGTTTCATGTGATATTATTTTGAGATATCTCTAAAATATCAACTGATGTTTATTGCCATGTCTTCTCAGCTTTCATTCAGTCTATTGCCTCTATTGTTTAGAGGTGCAAACTGCCCCATTCAGTTTGTCTCCCCGGCACACATTCACACTTCTGCGGACTGGTTATGGCTCTAATTATTTTTCTTTTGTGTGCATTTTAATTACTAACGACTCTCTATTTAAACTGTTTTTATTTTAAACTATTCAAACCTCATTTCCAAATCAAACCTCTCACTTTACCCTCACTGAAACTCTATCAAATGCATTTCGTCCAAATAAGCATTTCAGTAGTTTTACATTTAGAAAATGTTTATAAAAATAAAGTATTTGCTCAGTGGCAGGTGCATCTAGGGCACGCTAGCATGTTAGCTTAGCAAACCAGCAAACCAACAATTTATTTTATTCAAAACGTACTTCATATGACTTTATACTTTATAAGTCGAGTGTTTTATCTAACAATCTGTGGTCCCATGTTGCTTCAGGTCAAAAAATCTGACTGGATTTGAATAAAGATTGAATAAATAATACTTCTCTGTATAGAAATTTGACTCAAACATGTGAGAATCTATTAATATGTCTCCACATCTGCACACATTTGAAGTAAAAGCCCTGAGAGATGTTGTTTTGTCGAGAGTATTCATGACGACCACAGAGGAGTTTTTTATGAATGGGAGCAAATGACGCGCATATTACAATCAAAAGGTAGCGACGCCCGTGATCATATTCATAATCCTAGCACATATTAACACATCACGGTCACTTTAAGACTTTGAGAATTAAACAGGGGTAAAAAAATTTAACTTTAGTCTTAGATCTTTTTAATGATGTATAGTTTGTCAAGGTAATTACTTACATCTGATAGTAATTGAGCTGATTTTAGCAAAGAGAGCTTCAGCACATCCACATCCTTGTGAACGTTAAGAGGTAAAATAGATAGCACTGCAGAGTAAATAAATGCTACACCATCTATGAGTTACAGCTACCATTTAGCTGTGTAAGAAATGGATTATTACATCTGTCAAAATAACCACTCCACATACCATTTTTGTGTTGTAAAGTTCCTTTTATTTCACATGAAGCTGTGAACACGTTAGCATTGTCTTACTGTTATCTCTTCTTTGTGGTTGACTGTATGGGTCTCACTACAGCCCCTAGTGAGCCCCTTTATATAAATTCTACCTATGAGGAGTTGGGTTATAAATCTGATATTTGTTGTTTTTGTTTTTTTCTTTACTGCAATTAAGCTCTTTTGAAACTGGTACATTTGTATGTGTCACTATGTGGTTTAAAACTTAAGATTTAGTACATTTCTATTTTATTTGTATTTTTCAGGTCATGTGAATTTATGTACCACCAAGATAGAATTGTTAATGGTTTGGTCCAGTTTTTGTGGCGGGAATTGTTTCTATTTAAAGCAGGCTGTTTATTCTTTAGGAAAAAAGAAAATAAGCAACCAGACATCTGTAAATGCTCTTGGTCACCTGAGTGAAATGGTTGCTGGCGACGAAACATGATATAAATATCACCTGCATTATGAAGGATAAAGGATTTAACTGTATTATTAATTTATTAATTATTAGTTCATATCACTCAAACAGTTGTCAACGGAGAAACTGGCATCCAAGCAACAAATAAGGGATCGATCCCGAGTTGCAACATCACTACATGCATTCTAGTAGTAGATAGTCGTGTATGCAGGGAAATTCATCATACCCCTTTGCTTAATAGTGTGGTCCCAAAAAAATATTAGTTTGAAGTGCTTTCTGGCCCTTCCCCTTACCCCTACCACTTCAGCCAAAAGAGAATCGAGACACCCCTACCCCTTCACGTGAATGTGCAAAACGAAGGGGTAGGGGAAAGGGAAGGGCTTAATCTAAGCTCTGTCTGTGAATCCAGGCCTTAATGTGTTTAATTGTGATTAACCACGCAAAAATGTGTGCTTGCTTAATTAGTTATTTTTAATTAAAAAAACAAAACAATTGATTGACAGAATATGAAGAACATGAAAATCTTCAGGAGTCGGCTCTCCATGACAGTTTGAAACCAGACAAGACAACAGACCAAAAAACACACTCAGTTAAATATCATACAATTATAGTTTATCAACGAAATCCCATAAAATATTGAGGTAATTTTGTGCTTAATAGCGGTGTAAATCGGCACATGTCTCATGATTCAATTCAATTATGATTATCATGTAAAAAAGATTGACTGAAAGAGAGAAGAACACACACATCAACAGTCAGATCATCTACAAACACACAGAAACATTATGACCATTGGACTATAGGGACCGCAGATGCAAATTAGCTATTTTAGCTAACTCTGGCACAACATTTGGGTTGTGTATGGTCCCTGTTAAATAAATAAATAAACTAAACTAAACTATAAATGATCTCTCATATGTTCTTAAATACCTCAGAATCTGCAGCTGACAGTTTGGACTCTTCAGCCCATCAGAGACCAGCTTCACCCCTGTATCCTGCAGGTCATTGTTACTCAGGTCCAGCTCTCTCAGGGCACAGTTTGAGGATTGAAGAGCTGATGACAAACTCTCACAACACTGATCAGTGAGATTACAGCCAGCGAGACTAGAAAAGATTAAATAATATAACATTAAAACAATAATGAAATAACAATAAACGAATGTAAAGGAAGTGGCCAGTTGTCTGTCCTCAGGAATCTGGAACAAAATATTTTTTTAACATTCTAGCCTGAATGAAAAATGAAAAAAATGTAATACTTTTATAATTTAAAAGAAAATGTAATCATTTCATCATTCAAGTTCATTAAAGCTGCACAGTTCTGTTTGAGAAACACTTTTGAAAGTGGATCGGACCAAGCACCATAACACACTTGTAACCAATCAGCAGCAGGGGGCGTGTCCACTCATGATGGGGGAGGAGAGACAGTGAGCCAATCAACAGTAAGGGGTCTGTCAACTAATGGAGGAGAGAGAGCGACGAAGAGGAAGAATTAAAGAAAGACTATAGAAAGAGAGATGGCTGAGAGATATTACAATAGACAAAAGTTCAGAGGAATATCACCAGAAAAAGAAGGGTTATGATCAGGAAAGAGCTTTATGATGCACATTAATATTAGATCATATTTCCAGCACTGGAGAGACTTAAGCGGGAAGGCCTGAACATTGACGCCAATGTTGTTTTGATTTTGCTCAATACATATATTTAACATTGGTAACAAGTAAAATGGTGACTAACAACAATCTCTTGCTTGTATATACTGTTGTGTACTGTATGTTCATTTTTTGTTCACCTTTTCGTTCTTTCTTCATTATTTTTCTTCACGGGATGAACTTCAAATGGCCTGCAACTTGTCTATTGCTGTTTATAGATTAATTACTTTCAAGCGATTCTAGATACCATATTAACAATATTGTTATTTTTTACAATGGTAGTGAAGTTCCATGCGTGGTTTTGCCTGTGGTTAATGTTATCACAAACTAAATGTAACACTATGGAAGACAAATGGCTAATTAGAGTTCTATCTCAGTAAGAATATTTACATTTTAGGCCCTATCCTTTTAAAATGAGATTTAACATTTTACAGATGTTTCTATTTGTGTTAATGAACATAAATTTATATCTGCATTCCAACTCAAGCTACTGCTACTGTCAAATGTCCATTTTCAAAATACAAAACATGTAATATTATTAATAATATGTGCTTGTACAATGGTGGAGCCCAATGTCCGTCATGCGTGTGGAGATTGCCACACTGCTGGCGAAGGGTGCGATCGAGCCTTTCTCTCCAAATGAAGTCCGGCTTCTACAGCCCTTACTTTACTGTACCCAAGAAAACCGGTGGTTTACGACCGATCCTGGACCTGCACGTCCAGAACCGATACCGTCATAGGCTTCCGTTCAGGATGTTTATAGCAAAACGCCTTTTTGAATGCATTCGTCCAGCAGATTGGTTTGCAGCGATCCTGACGGATGCCTTTCTTCAAATCAAACAGCTTTCTTAACTGCATAAATAATACATTAAATATAGAATAATCATCTTTTCTCTGTTCCCGTTATTTCTTTGTTCATCAGTGTTTAAAATCGTCCGCCGCCGAACATGATGCGGATCTAACGCGCAGACACGGGCATCTCATTTTCTTACGTTTATTTAAGACGTTATTTAACTATTTTAAGACTCCTATTATGAGAATACTCAACTAAACTGACATTTTGGCAGCAGTCCATTCCCTGTGTTGCTGTTATTGTTTGTTCAAGAGCGAAAGAGAACTCGATGAGTGCACGAGACTGGCGCAACTAGGGATCTGATTGAAGCGCAGATAGGACATCGACATACAGCGCGTTCTCCTCTGTCTTGTGTGTGTGTGTGTGTTTGTGTGTCAGGATATCGACATAAAGCGCGTTTTCTTCTGTCTTGTGTCTGTGTGTGAGTGTGTGTGTGTGTGTCTCAGGACACTGACATAGGCTACAGCGCGTTCTCTTCTGTCTTGTCTTGTGTGTGTGTGTGTGTGTGTGTGTGTCTCAGGACACTGACATAGGCTACAGCGCGTTCTCTTCTGTCGTGTGTGTGTGTGTGTGTGTGTGTGTGTCAGGACATTGACATACAGCTTAGATGGTTTAAAAGCATTACATAAATAAGAGCGTGATGGTGTTCATGAATATGGGAGAACATGTTCGACGTATTTCCTGCTTTTGCAGCCACTCTTCGTGCAAACTGGATAATCCTCTTTAACCCTTTAGGCGCCAGAGGTTTTTCCCTAAAACGTTCAATTTTGACGTATTATTTAGCATATTATGACGTCATAACGGGGTGACAATCTTGGATTACAGAATTTTCATGAAAAGCCACATGTCCACTAATAAATGGTAGAAACAAACCGAATGCATGTAGCGGTTTGCCTTTTGTTGTAGAGATTTTCCATTTACTACATACAGCAGGCACTCTGATTCCATATATGGGGCACATATATATTATATATTATGCATAATAGCCCCTCTGCCCCGTGTCACAGCGCGTCTGCTCCTATGAGCAGATCTGCCGCGTGGCCGCCGAGTGTGCACAGCCATGACCTCTGTCATTGTCATTTTGACTCCCCATCCTGCCTCCACGTTGCCTCCGAACTGCCCTATGAATACTTTGACCTCTTCCAACATACCCAGTGGCATTAGATAAAGTCTCCACCACAATACTGTCACCACGATCACAGAGAGGCGCGCGGTGAGTGAGCGCGGCCGCCTCGTTCCCAACACTAACACACCTGCTAACTTTGCGATGAACACTCCGACCCGGGAAACATTGTTCCCACCACTGACATTGGGCAAATGATCCACCATTTGTGCTTAGTGTAACGTTAGGGTTAGTTTCACTTTCAGAATCACCATCATCTCATAAAATCTCCTTCAGAATCAGGGTCCGCGAATAGAAGACCCAACACTTCACCGCGGGTAAGCTTTATTGATGCCATTAGAAAATAATAATAGTAATCTAATGCAAATACTCTCTGACGTTGACAATTCTCTGATAAAACGCCTCACTCACACACCAGCTCCGCTTTTGTTTGCACTGATTCAATGCGCTCTTGCTCGTAGATTTTGTATAGAATCATGATGTTTGTATGAGTCAGGGATGAAGCACGACACGTCTACCATCTAGAGGAGGGGAGGTTAAATGAAATTTGACACCCTATTTGACAAAATTGGCCGTTTTATTCAGTGACGCATCTTGTCGAGTAAACTCGACCATGGCGCCTAGAGGGTTAAGGACAACCCTGCAGTCATTTTTCGAATACTCAAAGTATTCCAATACTGCAGATTGTAAAAAAAATTTCTGGTCAGGGGATAGAGATTAGAATTTGTAGCCTCTGGCTCTGACATTTTCTCAGTTGTACATAGAGTGGAGTCTAAGCAGTGACATATAATGACGTTGCATATGCGCAGTGCGCAGGCGAGATCTCTTTTCATTTTTTCTCCAAAACCGTGTATAAGCAAATGCTCACGGTATGATAATCGTACATGTCAATTTCACAATAAACCGCCATACCGGTATACTGTTGCAACCCTAATTGTCGCTATATGATAAATTAAAATAAGCTGATAACATCACCGTTTTCTCCAGAACCACTGTACAGACAAATCAAATGTTGTTGCAAAATTGTCCTGTTAAACACTGTGAAGCTGCTTTGAAACAATCGGCATTGTAAAAGCGCTATAAGTAAAGTTGACTTGACTCCACGCTCCCGCCATATATCCAGTAGTGGAAAGAGTACTGAAAAAGCATACTCAAGTAGAAGTACTGTTACTCAAAGTAGGAGTAACAAGTAGCCCTTTTAAAAGTACTCAAGAGTAGTGAGTAGTGAGTATTACGCTGTGAATGTTAGTCCACCTTATACCCTGCAAATTAAAAATGTAGCTAACTCTTTTATGGATGATTCTCAGTAAGAAGAAATAAACATATCACCAAAACATATTTCAATATTTATTTTTATTTTTGACTGTTAGCATTAAAAATACAGCCATGTAATATTTGAGAAATCAACCAATAATCTGGTAACATTCATTCAATCATCCTTTCCAATCACCCTACTACCTGTCCGCTTGATCCTAAACCCTCTCCCCTCCTTCAGGCCATTTCTTCTTCAATCACTCCTTCACTCACTCACATTGTCAACACTTCTCTTCACACGGGAACCTTTCCCACAGCATTTAAGCAGGCTCGGGTAACCCCACTGCTTAAGAAACCCTCTCTGAATCCAGCACTTTTATAAACTACAGACCGGTATCCCTTCTGCCTTTCATTGAAAAGACCCTTGAGCGAGTTGTGTTCAATCAAATCTCTATGTTTCTTGAACAGAATAACCTCCTAGACAACAACCAATCCGGCTTCAAAAGCTGCCATTCGACTGAGACTGCCTTGCTCTCGGTAACTGAGGCACTGAGACTGGCAAAAGCAGCTTCCAAATCCTCAGTGCTCATTCTGCTGGATCTGTCTGCTGCTTTTGACACAGTTAACCACCAGATCCTCCTGTCAACACTTAAGAAGACGGGGATCTCAGGATCTGCTCTCCAGTGGTTCAGGTCTTACCTCTCTGGTAGGTCCTACAGGGTGTCATGGAGAGGTGAAGTGTCTAAGTCACATCATCTAGCTACTGGGGTTCCACAGGGCTCAGTCCTTGGACCACTTCTCTTCTCCATCTACATGTCATCATTAGGTTCTGTCATTCAGAAACACGGCTTCTCCTATCACTGCTATGCTGATGACACTCAACTCTACTTCTCATTTCAACCAGATGATCCTACAGTCAGTGTTCGTATCGCTGCCTGTCTGACAGACATTTCTGACTGGATGAAGGAGCATCATCTTAAACTTAATCTTGCAAAGACAGAATTACTTGTTGTCTCAACCAACCCAGCACTTCATCAAAATTTCTCCATTCAGCTCGGTTCATCAACCATAACTCCTTCCAGGACAGCCAGGAACCTTGGAGTTGTGATTGATGACCAGTTAATCTTGGAACATACTCTGCAAAAACAAAGAAATTTGTTGGTTTTCTGGAGGGGGCAAGAACAAGAACAAAGTTCGTTCTGGCCAGTACATTCCATACTTCACGAGAAAAGCAGGTGCAGATCACCTGTGTTTCTCTGCATTAACCACGCCCACTTTAAATGTCTGACCAATCACACAATAGTTCTCGGACACCCACAAGAAAAAAGTTCTGCTCAGGCGATGTGTCGAAAACAAGCTGGGACCAGGACCAGAACTCCCGGACCAGGGGTCTCATTTATAACCGTTGCGTACGCACGAATAAGCCCTGAAAGCAGCTTATGCCACTTCTGACGCATAAGTTGTGATTTATAAAAAGAAACTTGACAGCAAAACTTGCGCACCTGCACACAAACTCTCACCCATGCATACGAACATTTTGGAGATGGAGCAGTGTGGCGATGGTGAGCCGAGGGACTGACGGCAGATGAAGGAAATGAACTTGAGACATTGCTCATACCATATCATATAAATGACTTTTAATCCTCATTAAGCGTCCTAGTCATAATACATGTTCACAATACCAATTTACATACATAAATGGCCAAAAATGATCAAATAAAACTACATCAATTCATTTTCCTTCATTTTAATTTTCTAATTTCTCACGGTGGGCGTATGGGTTTACCACTCATTGTCTGATTGGTGACATAGTGTAAAGGATTGAATGTGATTGCTGTAAACATATAAATACGGTGACACTTCTGCATGTAGTATATTGCATGATGGATGCGCTGGCATTGCTGGAGGACTATGCCAATGGCAGACTTAGGAGGGAAAGAGTGTTTAGAGACCATGAAGGTGTCCTAGCCCAGAATGATGCCTCGCTAATAAGCCAATTTAGTCTCCCTAGAGCCATGCTTTTGGATCTTTGTGCTGAATTGGGTCCAACATTACAAAGGCCAACTGCACGAAACCGCTCCATCCCTGTACCAACCCAAGCCCTTTCAGTTTTAGGATTTTTGGCAACCGGGAGTTCCCAGCGGGAGTTAGCCGATAGGTAAGTTTACAACTATCAGGATGCGATTTGTTTCTGCACAAAGCTTCCTGTGAAAACGTATAATTCTGTTAATTTATCAAATGTCTGGGATTTCACAGCCATCCCTGAGCTCCTTAATGCCTGCTGTTTTGAAAGGGATTATTAAAATGTCAAAGCAATGAATACAGTTTCCTTATACTATTTTGGAACAGGCCAATATCAAAAGTTAATTTACGTGAAACGAAAACATGTGCATTCGATAAATATGCAAGTTATTAGTGAAGCCAACATGATTCTGACAAACGTTGTGGCACGCTGGCCTGGTTCAACACATGACTCGTTTATTGTAGCGCACAGCAGTGTAGAGAACAGACTTGAGGCAGGTGCCGTGTGCAATGGATATCTCCTTGGTTAGTGAAAAACTACATATAATGGGATGTTTTCTGAAAGTTCAAGCCTACTGTACAATTGATCTGTTATACTGTGCCAGATGACAGTGGTTACCCCCGAGACGTTGGCTCCTCACCCCATTTCCAAACCCTCAGAGTGCAGAGCAAATGCACTACAATGATGCCCACGCTCGAGAGAGGACGATAGAGCCAATTTAGTGGATGGGGATTATTAGGAGGCCGTGATTGGTAAGGGCTAATCGAGGGAATTTGGCCAGGACACCGGGGTTACATCACTACTCTTTTTACGAGAAGTGCCATGGGATTTTTAATGACCACAGAGAGTCAGGACCTCGGTTTAACGTCTCATCCGAAGGATCCCGTGTAAAAGGTGCCGGCACGCACATTTACTGCGGTTCATCTCACATCAGATGACGCATCTTTAATATTGGGTTGTAACTTGAAAATAATGCTTTATGTATGTTTCTGTCGATGGATACACGTGCTGACTCCTCAGTTATACACTACAACAACAGCGATAATAAAAGAAAAACAGGGGCAAAATAATTAGAATAGAATTCGGGCCTGGTAACTCATGTTGTCCTGAGACCCCGGCCCCCGAGAATACGTGCCCAAGGCCTTGCCTTGCCTGTTTGGGTTGAGAGCACACTCCACTAGGAGTGTAGCATTCTCCTGGGCGCTGGCTCAAGGCTCTCGCTGACATATGTGGAGCTGCGGGCTGGGTGACACAACACGTTCGCTAGACTCTATAGCCTCCGTGTAGAGCCGGTATCTTTCTCGCCCCCAGTGGCCAGTAGCGCTCGTTGTGCCGTTCTAAGTGTCGGCTTGCAATGCCACTCCCGCCCTCTGGGCCGGATATGTGCGTATATTGTCTCCAGTTGTGTTCCCCGGAAACGGCTAACCCTGTCGAGCTCACTTGCACTGCGGTATCTGATGTTGCGAACCGTCTGACGCTAGTCCTGTAGCGCATGCTTGTGGAACGTGTGTGTAGGCTGGGTTCCATATGTAGCGGTTCCCTCATGGCAACCCCATATGTGTATTCTTCTACAGTACCAGCAATCCTACTCGGCTAGCCCCGTGTCTTTCCCTTGACAGAGTTTTCTCTGTCGTCTCTTGGTGTGTTCTTTCCCCCCTTGAATCAGGTTGGAACCACCCCAGAGACTGCCATATGTTCACTACCCTGCTAGGTTAGTAATTATGTGTATTCTGCCACCATGCCTTCCGTAGGCCGTGGCTCCGCAGCGTACCATCTCCCGAGACGAGAACGCTTTTCCAGGGTTATCCAGTAGTCACACTGGCCTTCATTTATCAAAAGTACGCACACTAAATTTCCAGCGTACACCTTGCGTACACCCAAAACCACGGTGACTTTGAGACTTTGGTGACTTTGGACGTTGGCGTACGGCACGCTCAAATCCTACGCCAGCTCAGGAGGTGGTGTACGCACGTTTTGACTTAGAGCTAAAATGCGCAGATAAACAATTCCTAACACCACAAAACGCACTGACAAATATATGCTATATGACCCACTGTTAAAAACCACAACAACAACATTCAGTGTTTATTTTTGTGCAACATGAACGTCAATGTTTAATTTGTGTGACTTTACCAAAGTGTTTGATTTGTAGGCATATGTATTCCTCCAGTCGCGAGCCTGTGCGCTTTATCTGACGTTTCAGGCCCGCCTGGCCCAGCAGCTGCGCACGGACTGGGACTAAAATAATTCAGACTGACAAAATAATAAAAATGACCTTCTTCTTTTAAATAATAATAAAATCAATAAAAACGACATTCTTCTTCTGAATAACAAGCGTCATTAAGAATAATAATAATAAGAATCTTACAAATTGTCATGCTATTATTAATGTGAATGAATGGTAGGCTACTCCACATCACATCATCATCACTATTGTACCCCAATATATGTGCCGTGATACGAAATTAAATGCCAATTGTTTTAAAACGTGCTGTAAAATAATGCATTGTGATGGTAATTTATCATCCAAACAGCTTTAAACTGCTGGAGTGCGCTTCTCAACCTCCACACTATTAACAGAACTCGTTATTTGGGCCCATATTTTGTTTTTGTAGGTGCCTTTAATCCCACTCTTTAAACTCCCAAAAAAAAAAAATTCAGGGTTTTTCCCACTTCCCTGGTGATATTCTTGATGGGCGCGTCTCAATCATCTCACTAGTTCAGTAGTCAGGGCACTGATCAGGGAGTCAGCCCATTGACCTATGTCCTAATCAGTGCCCTGACTAGTGAGATGATTGAGCGCGCCCGATCTCCACGTCGGAGAAGTTTCGCTTCTTTGCAGTCTTCTGTTTGTCCATGGCGTAAAATGAGGGCGTGGAGGAGGCGGAGACTTGAATATATAGGGGCGTGTTATTCTAATGACGATCGTTTTCAGCTGCAGCATGCTGTGGCTAGCCGTCGCCAGGTGCTGTGCTTCCGCTAGGAGGCCGAGTCACTAGTCGGCTCCTCAGGAGAAAAAAGCGGTGATCTACCATTACACTTCTTTATTTATACCCGTGCTGCGGGGCAGAGTGTGGAATGCGTGGATCGCATGCCAATCTCCATTGGCTCGTTTTTAACACACTCGAAGTAGATTGGTCTCTGAAATCAGATCCCAATTCGTCGGTCAGTTCCGACGTACATCTCTGTTCCCTCCTTCAGGGAATGAGGGATACATATGTAACCAAGACGTTTTGGAAATCATAGGCTATGATATTGCGCAGGTGCACAAGATGCAACACTGTCAGAGCCGACAGCAGTGTTGGGCATGTTACTTTAAAAAAAATAAGTAGTTATAGTTACTAGTTACTTATCACTAGGGTTGGGCGATGTCACCTAAATCAGCAGCTGACGATGTGTACAGTAAAACATTGTGATGGACGATGATATTGTCCGGGGGTTAATTATAATATTTTAGTTTCGTTTCCGTTTTTTCAAACTAGAGCTTAGATCGGCTAAAAAAAAAATCAAGACCAACCCTACCCGAGCCCGTGCACCCGAGAGACCAGCCCTGCCCGACACAAGCCGGTGTGATCAGCTCAATAATCCGCAGGCGCGCGCTCATGAACCCACCGGTAAAATGATGTTCGCTCAAATCCGGCTCAGACATGACATAAATCTGTAGTTTACTGTACTTGTTGAAGCCATTAAACAATGTTTTAAATTTATGTTTAAATATTATAATATTTTTTTATTTCATCTGATTATGGCTATAAGTGCAAAGATGCGAGTGGGTCAGAAATTATTTTAGTGGTTATATTTAGTTTAATAATAAAGTTTGTTTTGTAAAAAGCCTCTTTCATTTTGTACAAATTGTCTCTTAATTTTAATAAAGGTTTCTTCGGCCAATTGTATGTATTTAATAACTTTTATCATGAACTGAAGAGCAGAAATATGTAGCCTAATATGTAGCCTAAATGAAAAGATTTAAATAAGCATAGTGCAGTGTTCAGAACTCACGGTAAACAGCTTGATACAGATGATCACGGCGATGGGCATCAGCGGGATGTTAAAGTTTAAGGGATTTATTTTTTTACCTCATACTGAATATGATCGGGTGAAAGCACATTTTAAACAGGTAGCACTTATTCACACACGTACTAATCGTTCTCTCTAGTGCATCCAAAAATATCTCGTAGTGTTTACCAGCTTACAGTTATCAGTAGCCAGTAGGTAGCCTATACAGTTATTATATTATTCTATTATATGATTTTGAATGAGCAGGAATCTGTATTGATTCATTGATAAAATAACTGATGAAAACGTTCATCTTTCCAAACAAAATTTGCACTGCAAAAAGCATCAATGATATTTAACTTTTAAAGCTGATAAAGCCATTAAGTTTGGCATAGTGGGGGGAAAATGCACATGGTGTTTCTCCATCGTGATGTCGGTCAGTCATCACAATGTGTTAATAATTTGTTTTGTATTGTTAGCTTTATTTTTTTAATTTTTTTTTTCATATTCCTTTAAATGATTTATTTGTGTATTTGTTTGGTATTTGTTTTCTAGTTTTTCTTTGGTTTCATTTGTCAGAAAACGAAGGTCTTTTATTTTGACATTCTGTTGAGAGTCAAGGATGCGGATATATTGAGTGTTGTTCACACAGTTCATTATGGAACGAGGCCTAGCCGCATAAGGTCGTAGCATTATACGGTTACGGTGCAAGGAGTTTTAGTTTCTGGTTTAAATGGAGAACAAGGTATGGTGTTTGACTTCTTTATTTATTATCCGTATGTTTTGATTTCGTTTCTTTGTGTCAAGGTTGTTTGTTTGTAATGTAGTATGTTTTGAGTTTGTTTTGATGTATGTTTGTTTTATGGTTTAATAATTTGATGTTTTGTTTGTACAAAGCTCTTGCGGGGGGGGGGGGGGGGGGATTTCCCGATGTACGACGGCAATGTTTGATGTCCAACGACGACTGCAATAAAGTTGGGGAATCCTCAGTCAAAGATACAATCCGTTATTAAGCCAGGGAGCTACAGTAAGAGCTTGCCATCATCGATCCGCTGTGTCGCGCCAAGAAACGGCTGATTAAGGAATATTGACGTTGACGCGCTTGTCGGGGACCATGTGTTTGCATTCTTAACGGATCAAGTTTCAAGCAACGCTTCTGCGGATGGCTTTATGAGCAACCGGACCGATCTAATGAACTGGCCAAGGCAAATTATCTGTTCCAAGTTGTTTGACGGCTCGCAGTGAGTACTAAAGACAAAGAAATTGATTATGAAGAGACTCTTTTCTCGTTTGTCCCTGATTTAAAGGGCTATGAACGTTGCTGTTACTAATTTGCCTATTGATGGACTACAGTGTGTTGAAAAGTGCAGTTTCACATTCAAGGGTTAATGTTTCAGCGAAATGTGATGAAGGTGAATTTGCTGGACATATGTTATCAAATCAACTTGAATGTTAAAATGTTGAAAATGTGATTTTTAGTGAAACGTAAATGCAAGAGAAAATGTCAAAGTCAGATGCAGGTACAAAAGAGGCAGATAGGCAAATTGATGCTCATGTAGAAACTCAAAGTTAGAGTGCACAGCGTTCAAGGCGCACAGACGTTCCTACTGAAAAAATATAGCATATCAGCAAGAAGGGCTACAAAAGAAAGAGAAAAGGCTTGAGTCTCTATATAATCAATGGAAATTAGAAGCTCGTAGTGCACGTGAGCATCTTAAATCAGACGCCCTACAAACGCAGTTAGCCATTTTGGTCGATACTCTGGAGGTAGCCAAAAACAAAGTTTTAAATGCTTATGGTGATTTTAGAGAGCATGTCTCACCTGCTATTGAAATGAGGAGAAAGATGGATGCATGTGAAGCGGTAACAGCTGACATTGTTAAAATTGTTTATGAGAGAATATCAGGGGTAGATGGAGATTTTGATGATGTAAGGGAGAGGAGCCGTCTTCGCACCTTATTAAACCATCAGTATGCCCACTCAATTTTTGGTTCAACGGTTTCAAAAGTCAGTCAGAAACCTAGTAATTACTCTGGTCATCCCTCTGTCACGTCAAGCTTAGAAGTCAAGCGAGTGGATGCTGCAACGGAAGTAGCAGCCAAGCAAGCTGCGTATAATGTTTTGCTAGAAGAAACAAAGCAAAAAGAAAAGATAAACCAGTTAGAAGAACAGCATAAAAGAGTTCTCGATGGTGAATTGAAGGAACTGGAGCAAATTCAAGTGGATCTAAAAGCAGCTCAAGCTAAGTTAGAAATCTATAGTCAAGAGGTTGAGAGAGAAAAGACTAATTCACCCAAAGATTGTAGTGGCATGAACGGTCTGGAGTCTGATCTCCCTCAAGAAGGGATGGCAAAGCAAGAAACATCTCAAAGAGTGTGTTATGAAATCGGGAGAGCGACAGTTCAAGCATCAGCGACTGACACATCACTTCTTGTTCAAGCATTTCATTAAGGCATGGCTATGAGCAAGTTGCCAGTACCAGAACCTCCTGTCTTCACGGGTGACCCCATTCATTTCATTGAGTTTAAACAATGCTTTATGGCTCTTATTGACAAGAAAACATTTCTTCTGCTGATAAGATGTTTTATCTCAAGAAATATGTGAGTGGTTTTGCTAGAAAAGCTTCAGAAGGAACTTTCTTCAGAACAGATGACGAAGCCTATCAAGATGCATGGTGTAGACGATCGTTACGGCCAACCATTCGTGATTCAAAAGGCATTTAGAGAAAGGCTGGCTAATAATAATATATTTATTTTGTATAGCGCCTTTAAAAGCAGGTTTCTCAAAGCACTTTACAGACAGCATAAAAATAAAATTAAAAAATAAAAACATAACAGCAAATGAATAAACACGATTTAAGTACAAGCAAATAAGCACATAAAATCTAGTTCATGTAAAAGCAATCCTAAAATAAAATGTTTTAAGAAGAGATTTAAAAGTCACCAATGAATTTGCTTCCCTGATATCGGCCGGGAGAGAATTCCAGAGCTTAGGAGCATAAACAGAGAATGCTCGGTCACCCCACATATGAAGCCGCGTCTTCGGGACAACCAAAAGACCACTCTGAGAGGAGCGCAGATTGCGACGTGGTGTGTATGGGATTAATAAGTCAGTTAGATACTCAGGTGCCAGATTGTGCAGAGATTTATAAGCCAGCATAAGGATTTTAAAATCAATACGGTACCTAACAGGTAGCCAGTGCAGGGACTCCAAGACCGGAGTTATATGGTCCCTGGCTCTGACCCCAGACAGTACTCTAGCCGCTGAATTTTGGAGATATTGTAATTTATCCAGTGATGATTTAGATACACCAGCTAGAAGACCGTTGCAGTAGTCAATCCGCGAAAAAACAAAAGAGTTAATCAAATTTTCAGCTACTGAAAAGGATAACATTGGACGTAACCTAGCTATGTTTCTGAGGTGATAAAATGATGTCTTAACCGTATTCTGGATAAACGGCTCAAATGACAATGTTGCGTCAAATATGACACCCAAGTTTTTTAATTTGGATTTAAGCTCCAATGCAACGCCATCAACAGACAGAATAGGAGACCCAACCTTTCGCAGTTGATGTGGAGATCCAAGAAGCATGACTTCTGTTTTTGAGCCGTTTAGAGACAAAAAATTATTGGACATCCAACTCTGTATCTCTGAAATACAGTTAGAGAGATGCCCAACGTTCACTTGCTGACCCGGTCTTGTATGGATATAAATCTGTGTATCATCAGCATAAAAGTGATAGTTAAGGTTGAGAGATTGTAATAATTGACCAAGTGGAAAGATGTACATATTAAAGAGTAAAGGACCCAAGACTGACCCTTGTGGAACACCCGTATGAACAGAACCAACCTTGGACCTATAACCACCCATAAAAACAAATTGACTACGGTCAGTAAAATAGGACTTGAACCAGTCAAGAACAGTCTCTGACAAGCCAAATACATGTTCGAGGCGATTAAGTAGTAGGACATGGTCAATAGTGTCGAAGGCTGAACTAAGATCCAAGAGAATGAGAATGGATGTGGAGCCGGAGTCGGATGCAATTAGTAAGTCATTAGCGACTTTCACCAATGCAGTCTCAGTGCTGTGCAATTTACGGAAACCTGATTGGTGCGGCTCAAATAGTTTATTTTCAATTAAGTGTTTGTTTAATTGAGCTGCAACCACACCCTCCAAGATTTTAGACAGAAATGATAGATTTGAGATTGGACGATAATTTGACAGATTTTTCCCATCAGAATTTTGCTTTTTTATAACGGGAGTAACCGCAGCAGTTTTAAGTGCTGCTGGCACCTCCCCAGTTGACAAAGAGTCATTTATTATAGCAAGAACTGAGGGACATAATGCACCAAAACAGGATTTAAACAGGCTACCAGGCATGGGATCAAGTATACAAGTGGTAGCTTTCATACCAGAAACCAGGTTGCAGAGCATCTCAGGTTGTAATAAAGTAAATTTGGATAAAGGAATGCCAGAGAACCTAGGAGTGTTTACTGCTAGATCTGCCGACTGCAAAGAATGGATATTTGTGCGAATATTATAAATTTTTTCACTAAAAGATTTGAGAAACTCATTACACAGCCCATCAGATAAAGTCAGAGAACTGACCCCATCTGCTTTAAGCAGACTGTTAATTGTATGAAAGAGCTTCCTGGGATTGCTTTGATTATTATCAATAATGTTTGAGAAATAGGTAGATCTAGCAGTTTCAATGGATACTCTGTAGTTTGACAAACAATCTTTCCATGCCTGGTGGAACACATTTAAACCAGAGTGACGCCATTTTCGCTCTAATTTCCGACACATAGCCTTCTGTCTACGCAAGTCACCATTATACCAGGGGGCTGACTGTGCAAATGAAACATTACGTGTTTTTATGGGTGCAAAGATGTCCAAGTTGACTGTAAGGACATTATTGAATGCTGAAATTTTATCGTTAAGAGGAGCAGATGACATCCCAACTAAAGAAGAGACAATCGAGTTTGCAAAAGTAGCATGATCAATAGATTGCCATTTACGGAAAGAAATAATTCGTGAAGTCTCTCTACTAGAATGAAATGTCTCAATATTAAAAAAGATAGCTAGATGATCAGAGAGTCCAGCATCCACAACAGAGAGATTAGAAACAGATGAGTCATTTGCAATAATTAAATCTAACGTGTGTCCTTTACAGTGAGTGGGGACATTTACAAACTGAGAAAAATTAAAACAGTCCAAGAGTGATAGAAAATCCTTGGCCAAGAGACAATTTTTCTGATCAACATGCAAGTTAAAGTCACCCAGAATCAGAATTCTCTTAAATCTGACGGACAATATAGAAAGAAGATCAGCAAACTCAGACAGAAAGTCCTTAGTCAGTTTAGGAGGTCGATAGATGGTGACCATGGCAGAATGGAGAGCAGAGTGAGTATCAGACACATTTAAAACTAGACTTTCAAAAGTTTTAAAAGGAGGAACAAGGGTGAATCTTCTATTGCAGTTTGTAAAGAACTATAATACCACCACCTCTACCTGTAGTTCGTGAAACGTCAATGAGTCTAAAGCCCGCTGGAGTCAGCTGATTAAAAAGAAAACCATCGTCCTGTTTGTGCCATGTTTCCGTGATGAAAAACAAGTCCAGCTCCTTGTCCATAATAAAATCCGCCAGTAACAGAGCTTTGTTGTTCACAGAGCGCGCGTTCAGTAACGCAGCTTTTAAAGGGCTTGTAGACGCCACCGCATCACAGAAATGCCGCTCGTACGGCAGAGAAGAAAAGTTAGTTAGATCAGCCCCGGAGGATGGCGGTCTTGTAGTCCTTCGTCGGTAGTTCAAAACTGGGATGGAGGATGACGAGGAAGAGATGTAGCTTCGTCCTGTGCTCCGATGAATATACCGCTTGGGCCGCAATAATCCAGCCCTGTCACAGCGGTCGTAGGAGTCCCCCGACAGATAGTAATTCCGCTTCAGGGATAAGAGCTGGCGAGAGGTGTACTGTAAGGCCATGTTCATTAAAGCCTCGTCTGCACCAGCTCCCAATGAGCCTATCTGTGAGTCCACAGAGCCGATAGAAAGCAACCAGGCCAACACCAAGAAAAACTTCCCGGCAAACATGAAAGCACGCTGCATCACTACGGAGAGAGAGGAGCGGCAGCCAGAACGCGCCAGCGTACCCTCTAGGCTAGCTGGCCTAGAATTCATCCAAAGGATGCCATTGGTCTTCAGGCTTTTTCTGACTTTTTAAATGCATGCCAGGGTGCCATGCCACATGTCAAAGGCCTTCAAATTTTAAATGATTATCAAGAAAATCTGATACTTGTGTTGAAATTACCCGATTGGGCAATTAGTAGATGGAATCGTCTAGTCACACAATCTCTTTCTGAAAATCATGAGTATCCCTCTTAAAAAAATTGCTGCATTTGTGTCCACTGAAGCAGAGGTTGCTTGTAATCCAGTAACCTCCTTTCACACTCTTCGTGCTGCAGAACCCCTAATTGAGAAGGCAAACCTGAAAGAGACCCATAGAAACAGAGTAAGAGTTTTCAGTACTCAAATGAACACAGAGAGTGCTTTGTCAGAAAGGTAACCATCAACTTGACAACTGTTTCAGTTTTCTCAGCAGACCATTGGAGGAGCGACGGAAATGTGTCCAGGAAAAGAGGCTTTGCTACGGATGTCTCAAGTCCGGCCACAGCGCTAAGGAATGTCGCTGCCGTCTCACTTGTAGTGTGTGTAAGAGGAGACATCCAACTAGTCTGCACGATGAGAACTTTGTAAAGGCAATTAAGACTTCACTGCCTGCTGCTCAGTCTCATAGGAATCCTAATGATGTGATGAATGTAGTGGCCTTAAGTGTGAATGGAGAGGACCAAAGTTTGTATACTTCAACGATTGTACCTGGTTGGGTGTCCACAAGGCAGAATCCAAGCTGTGAGAAACTGGTGTATGCACTTTTGGATTCACAGAGTGATACCACATTTATTGACAAAGAAGTGTGATGCTTTACAGGCAACAGCGTTTCCAGTGGAATTAAAGCTCGCCACCATGCTTGGAAAGGATACCGTTCTGCAGAGTGACAGAGTGTCAGGACTTCGAGTCAGAGCATACGAGTCTGGTAATTATATTGACTTGCCACCTACTTACACCAAGGACTGCATACCAGTTAATCATAACCACATTCCTACTTGTGATATCACTAAAAAGTGGAAGCATCTTACGGTCATTGCGGACAAGATGCCACCGTTGCAAGACTGTGATGTTGCTCTTTTAATAGGCTACAATTGTTCAAGGTCGATGACTCACCGAGAAGTAATAACAGGAGGAGATGACGATCCCTACGCCATAGGAACCGACTTGGGATGGAGCATAGTAGGTTGTTCTTCCCCACATTCTAATCTGCCTGGAATCAGTAGACTGTGTCATCGCACTACGGTTAAGGAGCTTCCTTCTATCACACCAGGTGATGTGATCCGTGTCCTTGAGAGTGAATTTAAGGACACAGAGGAAGAGGGTGCAAATGTGTCTCAGGATGACATTCTTTTTCTTGAGAAATTAAAGGAGGGCATACGGAGGAATGTTCACGGCCATTATCAAATGCCGCTTCCATTTAAGGTGAGACCCAATTTCCCAAGCAACAAACAATGTGCTATAATTAGACTCAATCATCTCAGAAGAAAGATGCTAAAGGATGAGTGCTATAAGGAACGCTATAGTGAATTCATGAATGAGATCTTTCAGAGGGGAGATGCTGAGGAAGTGCACAACAGTGGCAAGGAAGGAGAAACATGGTACTTACCTCATCATGGTGTCTTCCATCCAAAGAAGGTCGACAAGCTGCGTGTAGTCTTCGATTGTTCTGCCAGGTATGAAGGCTATTCCTTGAATGACAATTTGCTACAAGGTCCTGATTTGATAAATAATCTAAATGGCATCTTAATTAGATTTCATCAACATCCTATTGCTCTTATGTGTGACGTAGAGAAGATGTATCATCAGTTTCATGTAGACGAGTCTGATCGAGACTTCTTGCGCTTCCTTTGGTGGAAGGATGGAAATCTTAACCAACCCGCCAGTGAGTTTCGCATGAAAGTTCATCTCTTTGGCACAACCTCATCCCCAGGGTGTGCGAATTATGGTTTGAAACATCTTGCAACTGAAAACAGCAATTTATATCCCTTTGGTTCACAATTTGTGATCAAAAACTTCTATGTAGATGATGGAGTGATCAGTGTAGAGAATGCAGAAGAAGACAATAAGGTTGCAGATGAGGCAAGGAAGCTCTGTGCTATGGGTGGCCTACGGCTCCATAAATTTGTATCAAACAGCAAAGCAGTACTGGACGGCATTCCCACTTCGGAAAGGATCTTGAATGTGGGGAACTTTGATCTTGCGTTTGATGAGCTACCCCTAGATAGAACTCTTGGCATACAATGGGAAAGAGAATCTGATTGTATCAAATTTAAGGTTCAGTTGAAAAACCAGCCTGCTACTCGGCGAGGCATATTGTCTACTGTTGCTTCTGTCTATGATCCCTTAGGACTCATCGTGCCTGTTCTGTTGAGAGGAAAGAGAACATTACAGGAAGTGTGTAAGCGTGGCAGTGGATGGGATGATCCTCTACCAGATGCACTCAATCTAAGGTGGGAGCGATGGAGACAAGATTTAAATGATCTGCGGAAAATAGATGTACCACGAACATATGCACCATCCAGTTTTGGAAGAGCTGTTCAAATTGAATTGCATCACTTTTCTGACACTAGTTATGGTCTATGTTCATACTTGAGACTTAAAAATAAGGATGGAGATATTCACTGTGCACTAGTGATGGCGAAATCAAGAGTTGCACCTCTTAAGGTTACAACAATCCCCAGATTGGAGCTAGCTGCTCCCGTTGTTTCTGTCAAAGTGAGTAGTTTACTTAAGCAAGAACTGGACTATGTTGTGAAAGAGGAGACATTCTGGACTGATTCCAAAGTAGTATTAGGATACATAAGTAATGAGGCACGCAGATTTCTTCACACGTTTGTTGCAAATAGAGTACAAAGAATACATCGCAGTACAAGCAGTTCCTCAGCAGTGGAAGTAATAATAATAATAATAATAATAATACGTTCAATTTATATAGCGCGTTTGCAAGCGTGTTAGTAAACCATCCATAATTGAAAGACCAGTGCAAAAACTTGTTTTATTAATGGAGGGATATTAGGATTTTTTTTTTCATTGAAAGGTTTATCAGTGAGACATTGTAAGGTCAATGATTATTTTAATATTTCTAAACTCATATTTCTAAATTTTAATGTTTCTTTTGTGGTTATAAAAGTCAAAAAAAGAGAGAAGAAAAATAGAAAGTATAAAAGAAAAAAAAGAGGACAAAGGAAAATTATTCGTGCTTGTACATTTGGTGTGATGTTTGCACTTGTAATTTGGTGGGAGTGTTAATAATTTGTTTTGTATTGTTAGCTTTATTTATTTTTTTCATATTCCTTTAAATGATTTATTTGTGTATTTGTTTGGTATTTGTTTTCTAGTTTTTCTTTGGTTTCATTTGTCAGAAAACGAAGGTCTTTTATTTTGACATTCTGTTGAGAGTCAAGGATGCGGATATATTGAGTGTTGTTCACACAGTTCATTATGGAACGAGGCCTAGCCGCATAAGGTCGTAGCATTATACGGTTACGGTGCAAGGAGTTTTAGCTTCTGGTTTAAATGGAGAACAAGGTATGGTGTTTGACTTCTTTATTTATTATCCGTATGTTTTGATTTCGTTTCTTTGTGTCAAGGTTGTTTGTTTGTAATGTAGTATGTTTTGAGTTTGTTTTGATGTATGTTTGTTTTAATGGTTTAATAATTTGATGTTTTGTTTGTACAAAGCTCTTGCGGGGGGGGGATTTCTTACGGGGATTTCCCGATGTACGACGGCAATGTTTGATGTCCAACGACGACTGCAATAAAGTTGGGGAATCCTCAGTCAAAGATACAATCCGTTATTAAGCCAGGGAGCTACACATCGGCACAACCCTACTTATCACTAATAGTACCTGAGATAGTAACTGAGTTAAATCCTCCTGATGTTCTGAAAACCACTGGATTAGAGAACAGAACTGATTCATTTCCCGATACACATTCAGACACAAAGTCCCACTGCCTCAAGATTTCATAATTATCCTTGAATATATGTTTCCAAAATGACTGCCAGAACTTAAAATTAAGCTCAACCATTATAAACACACATTTGTCATTCCACAACATACAGAGATCAAAGCTGATGAACCGCTAAATGCATATTTCTTACTGTGACTCCACGTTTACCAATCAGGACTCCATAGGGTGGATAATCTCCAGACGTTATCCCTAATCCCATCATCTTCCTCACCATCATCTTCATCACCATCATCTTCCTCACCATCATCTTCCTCGCCATCATCTTCCTCGCCATCATCTTCCTCGCCATCATCTTCCTCGCCATCATCTTCCTCGCCATCATCTTCCTCGCCATCATCTTCATCACCATCATCTTCCTCACCATCATCTTCCTCACCATCATCTTCCTCACCATCATCTTCCTCACCATCATCTTCCTCACAGTCATCTTCCTCACCATCATCTTCCTCACCATCATCTTCCTCACAGTCATCTTCCTCACCATCATCTTCCTCACAGTCATCTTCCTCACCATCATCTTCCTCACAGTCATCTTCATCACCATCATCTTCCTCACCATCATCTTCCTCACCATCATCTTCCTCACCATCATCTTCCTCACCATCATCTTCCTCACCATCATCTTCCTCACAGTCATCTTCCTCACCATCATCTTCCTCACCATCATCTTCCTCACAGTCATCTTCCTCACCATCATCTTCCTCACAGTCATCTTCCTCACCATCATCTTCCTCACAGTCATCTTCCTCACCATCATCTTCCTCGCCATCATCTTCCTCGCCATCATCTTTACTGATCCTTTTACATTACGTGCACTAAAGTTGTAACTAACTTTTCCTTCACTGCTGGAGTCCTGTATTATATACTATATTAGCTAATATTAATGTACAGTTGTCACCCAGAAGTTAAGATATTATTTAATATCAATCATAAATTAATAATAATAATCCTCATTAATTAATTTACCCAGGCCTGTGATGTTTTTAATCAGTGTAAATCAGTTTTCTAATTAATGTTAAAGGTGTCATGAACTGGCTTTTTTATTTTTTTATACTGTTGTCTGAGGTCAACTAATGATGTTCGTGTGGTTTTTACATTTAAAACATCATAACTAATCAGTAATAGGCTATTTTCTACACTGGTTTTGAGGCTCTCTCCTGAACGCTGGGTTTTGGTGGGCGTGTCTCACTGGAGACTTGGAAGTAAACGCCAAAGCTAGGATTGGATAAGATTTGCATATTTAATGAGCTTCAGCTCCCCTGTCAGTTCAGTTCACATGAGAGAGGAGAGATGAGGGAGAAGCGGCAACCGGAATGATTCTCTCGATCACAGCAGAACGCGTCGGCATGTTAGTGTTCAGAGGGTTAACCTGTCGGCCGGAGAGGAGAGCAACAGGTGTAAAGAGGAGAGGTATCGTTTCGGATATTTCATTATCGATGCATATTTTGACAGCACTAAGTTACTTGTATGACCATCTGACACTATTTTTATGCACTGAGCTAACGTTTGTAGGTTTTAATTTGCGGATTTGTGGCTACGTTCACTGCCTATTCCACAAATGAACATGCCATAATGGACATGCAAATCTTATATTATCACATTATACATATAAGAACTCTGGCACTTATGCGAATTCCTTGCTAGCAGTTAATAGCGCAAGTTAAACAAATAGGCGGCTACAGTAAACTACTTTAGTTAGCTCACTTGAAAGTCTATGACTTAGCCTAACTTTCATGTGACTCGAAAGAGCAGACTCGGCCATAGTGAAAAGCTGAACGTATTTTTGCAGACTTTACAAGAGGCACTTCGTGGGGTTTGTGTCCGTTTGATCCAAAATTCGTATTTAGCATCTATTAGGCAACGTTCATTGAAAAGACAACATTGGGGGCGGAGTCGCACATGGAAATAGACGGGCAGATCGCGAGCACAGCAGGTTTCATTTTAGGCTCTCCAACATTTTTATTTCTACATTTAATAAACAAACTATTTAGTCAGATAGGTATTTGTTGTAAAAGAAATACAGTCACAATTTCAAGCATTTTTAAGCACGTTATCCAAAATTAAAGCACTTTTCAAACCTTAAAAACACAACATCAAAATGCAAGCACTTTCAAGGATTTCAAGCACCCGTACGAAGCCTGAAGGACCTTTTAAACTCTGAAACTTACAGGATATTCTTATATTACCATGACCTTTTATATATCAGAAGCTCAAGGGAAAGTTGATTTCTCAATTCATCACCCCTTTAACTTGTCTGACTGCTTCATTTCCACATTAAAATAATCTAAAGGCACGTCATGAGCCCTTTAAGACTCTGAGCTTGTTATTTAGGAGAAAACCTCTCATTTAGCAAATGGTGCCGATTCATTATTAAACATGATTCTTCATTAGTGAATAATTAACACTCACAGAGCTTTTCTGCAGTTGCTCACAGCTGGTATCAGTCTTCTTCTGCCCTCAGCTGATGTGTTGTATTTCCTGAGGTTCAGCTCATCCAGCGGCTCCTCTGAGATCTGAAGCATGTAGGCGATTGTTGAGCAGTGAGACGGAGAGAGTTTCTCCTCTGAGTGTTTGTCTGATTTCACAAACTCCTGGATCTCTCTGGACAGAGTCTGATCTTTCACTTCCAGCAGACAGAGGAACAGATTGATGGATTGATCAGCTGAGAGTTCAGATGAGAGTTCAGATGAGAGTTCAGATGAGAGTTCAGCTAAGAGTTCAGGTCTACCTTTGATCTTCAGTTGAATGTACTGTGTGATTTCTCTGATGTCCTCTGAGCTTTTCTCTGTGTGTGTCAGTAGATCCTGTAAGAGTCTCTGATTGGACTCCAGAGAGACGCCCAGCAGGAACCGCAGGAACAGATCCAGCCGTCCATTCTCACTCCTGACGGCTTTATCTACAGCTGATGTTAGTAGACCATACAGAGAGTCTTTACCAGATCTGTAAGATCTGAATCTATGCAGTGGTTTCTTGTTCTTGATCACATGAGAGTAAAACACATAGAAAGCAGCGAGAAACTCCTGGAGGCTCAGATGAATGAAGCTGTAGACTTTCCTCTGATGAATCACAGATTCCTGCTTAAAGATCTCAGTGCAGATCCCAGAATACACTGCGGCGTCAGTGACGTCTATGCCGCTCTCTCTCAGGTCCTCCTCATAGAACATCACATTGCCCTTCATCAGCTGTTTGAAAGCCACTTCAGCAAGTTTCACAATCACTTCTCTGTTGGACGGCAGGAGTTTCTCTGGAACTCTCTCTTCATACTTCTGATTCCTCATGTTGATCTGAATCAGCAGGAAGTGGATGTACATTTCAGTCAGAGTTTGGGGGATTTCTGCCCTCAGATCTTCTTCCAGGAGCTTTTGAAGCACAGTGGATGAGATCCAGCAGAAGACGGGTATGTGGCACATGATGTGGAGGCTTCTTGCTCTTCTGATGTGGGAGATGATTCTGCTGGCTTGATGCTCGTCCCTGATTCTCTTCCTGAAATATTCCTCCTTCTGAGGCTCATTGAATCCCTGAATCTCTGTCAGACGGTTGATGTATTTGGAGGGGATCTGATTGGCTGCTGCTGGTCTGGAGGTGATCCAGATGAGAGCTGAAGCATCTCTCCTTTCATGAGCTTTGACATCAACACATCCACTGATGAAGTCTCAGTCACATCAGAAACTTCCTTTGACATCAACACATCCACTGATGAAGTCTCAGTCACATCAGAAACTTCCTTTGACATCAACACATCCACTGATGAAGTCTCAGTCACACCAGAAACTTCCTTTGACATCAACACATCCACTGATGAAGTCTCAGTCACATCAGAAACTTCCTTTGACATCAACACATCCACTGATGAAGTCTCAGTCACACCAGAAACTTCCTTTGGCATCAACACATCCACTGATGAAGTCTCAGTCACATCAGAAACTTCCTGAGCGTCTGAAAACCTCAGTGTGATTCTGCTTTCATCCAGACCATCAAAGATGAACACAACTTTACACTCCTCATAAATCCTTGAGTCCAGATCGTGAATTTCAGGATGAAAGTCCAGCAGAAGTCTGTGAAGACTGTACTGATGATCTCGGATCAAGTTCAGCTCTCGAAATGGAAGCACAAACATGAAATCTACATCCTGATTGGCTCTTCCCTCGGCCCAGTCCAGAATGAACTTCTGCACAGAGACGGTTTTTCCGATTCCAGCGATGCCTTTAGTAAGAACAGTCTTGATCTGCTGTTTCTCCTCACGTCCTGGTTCAGCTGAGGCTGTAAAGATGTCATTGCAGTAGATTGGAGTGTCTTGTGAGTGTTGTGTTCTGGCTGTTTTCTCCATCTGTAAAACCTCATGTTCTTCATTCACTCCTCCTCTCTCTCCCTCTATGATGTAGAGCTGTGTGTAGATCCTGTTCAGGAGGGCTTCATTCTCCTGGAGTTTCAGTCCCTCAAATAATCTCTCATACTTGTTCTTCATGCTGGTTTTGTGTCTGTCTTTGACCCTCTGGAGCTCATCATTCATTGGTTGAGGAAAATCTCCAGTCGGATCATCTCTATCCTCTCTGATAAAACAACAACCCAAGAACAGGTTAAAAAAAGTGTAAAATAAAGGATTATTTGAATAAAATTTAAACTTAAATTATACAGTAGATCAAAACAGATGTCAATCTTGTATTTTCTGTACAAGATATCACGCAACACATGAAATCCCACAACTTCCATTTGAGCTGCTATTCAGGCCGGTATATTGACGCATGTAATGGGATTTCATGTTTTGTGTGATATCACTGCTTCGCCTCTGCTTCCTCATAATATAGTCCCAAATCAATATCTGCCTAGGAAATCGCCCAGTCTTAATCTGCATCGATATTTGTACTCGTTGAGAATACTCAGGCCACAAGAAGTAATTAGGTGGGGGGTTTTTTTGGCTCAATTTTACTCGGGACATGCTAGCTGGCAACATTAGAATCCATTCATTATGCTAAGCTAAGCTAGCGGCGACCCTGCCAAACTAAAACAATGCATGCACTGAGACAAAAAAAGCATTTGTCCACATCTAAATTTAGGAAAGAGGTTGAATAAGCCCTATTTCTAAAAACAGTGTTCCTTTAAACAATTAATCATGCAGCTCTAATAACAGACATACTTTCAAGCAAAGTAATCATATTTAAGCATTTCACATTAGTTAAGTTAATTACTTAATGCACACTACACTGCACAAATGATAGAGATCACGAAAGGACTTCACACTCTCTGTCCCAAACGCGTTCAGTCTGGGCCAGTATGAACTATAACAGTAAGGTGATCGGCTATCCGCACCCCATCAGTTATTTGGTTCTCTACTGCCACCTGTTTGTGCAGTTGTGTAAAAGAGAAAATTAAGTTGTGATCACAAGAAAACAAGAAAAATAATAATAATCCATGGCCTCTTAGGGCTCCTGTACTACTTTAAATCATCTTAACATTGTTTTTTATATATATAATCGCTGGCATACACTGCTGTGATGCAATAGTTTCCCTGCCTCCGACACACAGAAGAGATTGATGAATATTTGCACACTAAAGTATTCTCATCTCTTCATAACATTAAGGCTGAATCACTGGAGTCACATGGACTATTACATTGATGACTTTACTTCCTGCTCATCTGCTCGCCTGGATATCGTCTGCATCCTCAGTATGGTGTAAACATGAGTCTGATCTTCTGATCTCAGTTTTAGTCCATTAAGGCACTTTAAGTGTTGTTCAGGTCAAGCGTTTAGAGCTCCTGCTGTTTTAGAGACTGAAATACTGCAGCAGGAGCTGAATATGATCACAAGGCCACAAACTCAGCTTTACTGCTCATATTTGAGTTTTTCTTCCTTTGAGATGGAAACGGACAGAGCTGTGCTGCAGTTCAGTGGATGTGTCCAGATCTCTGTCAGTCACATGACTAAAGACTATTCATTACTGCCATGTCTCTTACCTGGGGTCAGAGGTCACGGCTTCATCACTGATATTAGGAGGAGGACCCATGGATCGGTCACTCCTCAGAGACACACAGCTGGGGTCAGAGGTCACGGCTTCATCACTGATATTAGGAGGAGGACCCATGGATCGGTCACTCCTCAGAGACACACAGCTGAGGTCAGAGGTCACGGCTTCATCACTGATATTAGGAGGAGGACCCATGGATCGGTCACTCCTCAGAGACACACAGCTGGGGTCAGAGGTCACGGCTTCATCCCTGGGTTCTGCAGATGAAGATCTCTCTCTGCTTCCTCTGTTCCCCATAACTGACCTCAGACCTGCACACAAAACAAATCACACATGACACTTGAACTGTTCCAGCTGCAGCCCTGAATGTTTTAAAAAAATTGGGGTATCTAACGGTTGCGCAGCACAGTCTTCCTAGGACACACACACACACACACACACACACACACACACACACACACACACACACACACACACACACACATTTAGAGAGTTATATGAACAGTTTGGTTAGTATGGTCTGTGGCAGACTTTTCTTCGTGTCAGGACAACAATTCAATAAACAAGAAAATAAATAAATCACTAATGAAAATATTCCAGATGAAGCCATGTTGAGCGTCTGCAGCAACACTGATTTCAGGATTCATTGAAGAACAGAAAGTTCAAAAGAACAGAATTTATTTGAAGTAGAATCTTTTGTAAAGATTATAAATGTCTATATGTCTTTTACAAATATTCTTTACTGTCACTTTAGATCAATTTAATGCATCCTTGCTGAACAAAAATATGAATTGTTTTTTATCTTATTGAACTCATACTTTTGAACAGAAGTGTACACTATCGTGTTTAGGTTTGGGACAACTAATCCTGAAAAAGGTTAAAAGTTATCATTAGAACAGAATGTTGTTCCTGATGTCCTGAAATCTGCTTTGGTTGTACCCCTGCGGAAAGGTGGAGATCCAACCCACTTAAATAATCACAGACCGATTCCCAAACTATTGGTGATAGTCAAAATGTTTGAATCTATTGCCAGTGAACAGATAAAGGATTTTTTGTCTAGAAACAGCATTTTGTTCAGGTGTCAGTCCGGTTTCAGAAATAATCATAGTACGGTAACTGCCCCAATGAAAGCTGTAAATGCCATTACCTGTGCTCTAGATAGAGGAAGATCATGTGCTGCTATGTTTAATGATTTGGCTAAAGCTTTCCACACTGCCAATCATGGTTTCCTTTTATCACGTCTACATTGTATCAGTCTTTCTGAAACCGCATTGGGCTGGATTAGGAACTCCTGAAAGAACAGGTGTCAAAGAGTGCAGATCAAGGAGTTTCTTTCTGATACGCTCAGTACTGAATCTGGACTGCACCAGGGGTCAATGTTGGGTCCCCTGATATTTACATTATATAGAAACAATCTTGGTGATAATATATGCAAGTATTCATTTATATGCTGACGACACCATAATTTACTGATTTGCATCCTCCATTGATAACTGCATCTTAAAGCCGCAGGAAGCATCTGTAATACTTCAGCGTAACCTCATCTCTCTAAGACTAGTTCTGAATGATAAGAAAACTAAATATATGGTTTTCTCTTGGAAACGTAAGTGTGAATCTTCTCTGCCATCTCTTTACACTTTGCAGGGTAATTCTATTGAACTAGTCTCCTTCTATAGATACCTGGGCTTTGTGTTGGAAGAGGACTTATCATTTAAGTTACATATTAAACATTTGTTATCCAAGTTAAGAGTGCATGTTTTTCACAGTCAGCCAAGATAAAGCTGGTGGAAGCGATCCTTCTTATCGGTCTTAGATTATGGAGACATTTCCTTACAGAAATACCACTAAAGCCCTTTGGACTCTGTTTATCACTCTGCTTTCAGATTTATAACTCTGACTAATCATTAAACTCATCACTGTGGACTGTATGAAATGGTGGGTTGGCCTTCACTTCACTGAAGAAGGTACAAGCACTGGCTTATATTTGTGTATAAGGCCATAGTTGGCCAGCTTCCTCTGTATATGAATAGTCTGATAACTGTCAATAGTCAAGGACTATTCATATACAGAGGAAGCTGGCCAACTATGGCCTTATACACAAATATAAGCCAGTGCTTGGACCTTCTTCAGTGAAGTGAAGGCCAGCCCACCATTTCATACAGTCCACAGTGATGAGTTTAATGATTAGTCAGAGTTATAAATCTGAAAGCAGAGTGATAAACAGAGTCCAAAGGGCTTTAGTCGGCCTTTCCAAACTGTCTGCACTCGTTCTTAATCTTGTTTAATTGCTGGAAATGTGTTGTGATTATTGTTTTATGTATTTAATTTAACATTGTTGGTTTTAATTTAGTTTTTTGTGTGCTGCTACCTTGGCCAGGGCTTATAAATGAGAAATCTATCTCAATGTGATTTCCATCCCTTGTTAAATAAAAGTATAATAAAAAAAAAATTCTTCAAGACTGGACATAGCATTTAAATTTGTTACATAAAAAGATTGTCCTAATTTGAGCCGAGAGGAAAGACCATTTATCCCCAAGTAACTGATAGTTGGTCAATCTTAATGATTGTGAAACTGGCCTCTGGAGATGAATTTAGTGTTTCCTCTGGGATATTTCAGCTGTGATGGCAGGACTATTTCACCAGGAGGAGTTCTGTGACCCAAGAGAAGGGTATATTCATCATCTATGGCACAAATACTGCTACGGTTTAGGATAATGGATCATTCAGCAGCAAGAGATATTCTAGCAAAATCATGAGTGCACAATACTTTATAAAAAAATACACATTAGGAGAAAAAAAACGCATTTAGTGGGAAACAAATAAAAGGTAACATTTTCCTCATTGTTCTTTGTTTATAAAATACATTGATGAAAAACAAGTAAATATATTTATGTATATACAAATAAAAATACGCTTATTAAACCTCTCCTCCTCTTAGACTGCATCACTCCTTTCCTATTTCATTTTTTTTTTTTTTAATAAAGCAACACCATGTGACACACAAAGAATAATAACGGGAACATTGATCTTGGAGTCGCGTTACTGTCGCGCTGTTTGAACACTGAACGGAGAATCACTGAGAATGAGTTTCCATTAACTTTAACTTATCGACTGAAATATTCATCTGTACCACACACTGAGCTCTCGAACGGCTTCAGAAGTCTTGAATATAGTCAACGAAAACTTTATAGTGCTTTACAATGTTTTATGTGGCGAACACGAATACAGTCACTGAGAACATTTACATTTATGATCGCACACAGAAAACACTGGACAATAATATGACATGATATCAGAAGCTGATGAATGAACTTACCGTAATGTGATATTTATGACCGTTTTTAACTCCTGGAAATGAGACTTTACATCTCGGCAGAATCGAGTCTTTACTTTCTGTCTTGATTGGGTTATTGAAAGTCCAGGCAACACTCCAGCTTAATTGAATATTTATTAGTCACATTCATATTGGCGTGCTGCCACCAAACACACTGGACAAACTCCATTAGACAGCCCCTCCCCCCTGCACATGCACAAACATATACTAGACAGAGCTGCCACTACTTGATAAATCCAGCCACTATCATTACACTTTCGGTTTGGCCTCAGGTGTGTCCTCAGTACGCGCATGCGCAGGAGGCCTCAGGTGTCAACAACACATAAGCTGTGTCCCAAAGTGAAGGGTGCGCACTTCGAAGGCCATGCACTTCGAAGGCCAGACCAGGCCACGCCTTCAAAGTGCACGAAGTGCACGAAGGGCGAACCGAGGGACAGGGTTGCCAGGTCTGAATAATAAAACCCCTCCAATTGTTATTCAAAAGTAACGGAATCACAGCCAGAATGGGCCAAAATATCCCAAAATGCGGGGCGCGGGCAGTAGACATATTGCTTAAGTAAAGACAACTTAACCTGTGGACTATAGGCTACAAACACCCCAAAGCAACAGTAGCCTAAATGCAACCCCATTCCAGACTTGGCAACAATGAACCAAAGCGCCGTTAATGGACTAGCAGGTTCTGACAACTGAGAGCGGACGTTCGTGAGGAGATTTTAAAAAGAGAAGTGGAGCATATACTACTACTTATATATATATACTTTTTTTGAGCTTTCTATTGGGTTTTGACACGCTTCAAAGCCTGCGACGATGGGCTGGACCATAAAGCATGTAAATCTGTAGCCGGTTAAATATTGTCAAATTGCAAATATTAGTTAACAGTTTATTTCTTATGTTATATGTAACTGTTACAATATATTTTAAACATTTAGCCTATACGTCCAAGTTTTTTTTTTTTTTTTAAGTAGCCTAGGCCTACTTATTTTTATTCAACTCATCATCTCAGATGCATTTTTTATGGCATGCCATGCAGCCGTCGACCGATTCGGCCCCGCAAAGCTGCGGACAGTGGAAATATGCCCTGCTCATCCCAGAAGATGATGTCCCGCTCAGGCCTTATACCAGAGTCTCTATTGTGCATTATTCCCCATCCCGGTCCAGCTCCAGCTTCTCCCGCTCAGCGCAATAAAAGTGTTGAAAAGTGTTTTCTTCTGGTTTGGCTGATAATAAAAATGTGTTGTTTCTAAAGTTAAACTTAAGTTATTTTATTGGTCTATAAATAGGCTATAGTTGTAAAAAGGCTAATAGACCAATTTATTTTCATTTACACATTTTAAATTACATGACAAGAAAATATATGTATAAACATAAATGTGTTTAATGTAGCTACAAATTATAACGTGCATTACAAAAATAAACAATAGCTAGGCTATAGAAAAACCACTTCTCTTTAATTTAGCCTACGTTTGACGTTAACGAAAATGAACAATAGACAGCAGTTCATTTAATTTACAAATAACTTGCATAAAAATTAATAAGCTAGCCATTTAAATTGTTCTGTGTCGGCCACGCATTCAGCCTTTGGAGGATCAGGATCGATGTTTCGTTGACCGTCGTCATGCAGTGAACATTCATTCATTCATATATATATATATATATATATATATATATATATATATTTAATTATAATTATAAGAAAAAATACAAACAAACGAAATCTGCTGACTTAGATGCTAAAATAAAGTTTTATATATATATATATATATATATATATATATATATATATATATAAAACTTTATTTTAGCATCTAAGTCAGCAGATTTCGTTTGTTTGTATTTTTTCTTATAATTCTGAGTGACAGATGTCACATTTGATATAGCCTATTTTTCTGTGCATTTGTTTTAGTTACGGTGTTGACATAGGGTACAGCAGGCTGTAAGAAAAATAAATGATTGCACGGTCAATTCCTATCCAGTGTCTCTCTTTCTGTAAGGGACATTTAAAAGATAGATTCTGGAAACAAAATCTAAATTTAGCTGGATCAGTCGGGTCGGGAATAAAATGATGTATAGCGGGTGAGCACGGAGTGAATTTTGCGCGAGCGGAATGGTGCGGTGCGGTATAGCGGGAGCGGGACGAAAATACAGATTATATTTTGAAGGCTATTTAAAGACAGTGTATGGGAAAAAAAGAAACAGCGAAAAGGTTGTTAATGGACTGATTCCTCTTCTTGAGATAATGGTTGAGAAATAAATAGCATTTAAAAATTGGGGAAATTAAAGTTCATTTTGCTCAGGGCAGGGAACTGGGAACTGTGTGAATGCACTAACGTTGGACGTTTTATTTACTTCTAGCGCTTGCGCTGTTGTGTTCAATAGTACCCAGGCTACACTTGAGTTACCGACCGCTATACCGTCTTTAACTGGAATCTGGTCGATTGCCGCGGGAATGCGGACCAGTCAAATCCTGTAGTCACCAGTGTGCTATGAATTCTGGGATAGGGAAGGCTGCGAAGTTATGGGAAGGTCCCATCTGCTGTACCCTTCCTTTGCCTGAGAACCGAAGGGCGCATTTTGAAGTCGCTCATGAATTGCGGCAGCCTTCGTCGCACCGCTGTGACGCAATCGCACTTCAAATGCGGCCTTCAGAGGTGCAGCTCTCCCTTTGGGACAGTCTTCGTAGTGCAGGTATGACGTAATCGCACTTCAAATGCGGCCTTCGAAGTGCGCGCACTTCACTTTGGGACACAGCTATAAACCCCGCCCATCTCTCTTCTTCTGCTCTTAGTGTTCAGTCGCTCGTTAAATGTGTTTAGCGCCTCCTCCTGGACTGGAGATGGCATTCATTATTTATATTCATTGCACTTCAGTTTAGTTATCATTTCTTTCACTGTATTTCTTTATAAATTAATTAATGTTTTTGTAATTAACAAACACTCAAGATTTCTTTACATTTCCCTCACAATTATCTGTATCTGTTTTATTTAAGAAAAAAATGTGTATTACAATCTATAATGTCATTTGTTTCTATTTATGAATGTTTAACAATCTTGAATTTAATTTCTCCAAGAGGAATCTCTATTCTGTCGTTCATTTTCTGCTCTTTGGTATTAACATCTGAATGTTTAGTGATTTTAAGTCTCATCTGCTAAATGAATGAATGTATTAAAGCTTTCTGTTCTTTTCCTCCATGTTAGGATTCTTGTGTTTGTTCATTGCTGAGAGAAATCAATAACATGAACACAATATCATTTCTTTATCGCAGGAGAACAACAAACTGAACTGAACACGAGCCGAGAACTAGTGATGGAGAAACGGAGCTTTTCCAGACTCCGAATCAACTGAACCGATTCACTCACTAAATGATTCACTCTTCTGAAGCGCTCGAGACTCGCTGGCGACCCCTGCTGGTCAAAACTGTGACACTGCAATGAGAACTCAGACCAAACATGTGATGAGACTCTTTATAACACAACTTTATTACATTAAATATAATCCTCCATTAAATGTGAGGTGTGTGTATAATTTCTGTTCTTTTGTTCATTTGTAGAGCTTGTTTTTGTGTTTTAGGCAGGGATGGGAAGCGATTCACTTTCACTTTTCCTCTGTGAACCCATGAACCAGTGTCTATATGTTTTTAAAGCTTTATAAATGTGTAGACATCATTTTAATAATAACTTTAATGCCATATTTGTATAATAAAATGGAAGTTAATAGTCTCTCATTGACCTGAAGCTCTGCGTATAAAGCCCTACAATGTAATAAAATATCATATTATACAGACACTTCATATTTAATGGTGTCAGATGATTTGTTAATGGCCTTTAATAGATTCGAGGTTTAATAAAACATTTGTAATTGGTTTGTAAAAGGTGTTTTTCTGCATGTTTGGGCTCAGTTTTCACTGCATTTCCACTGTTTGACCAGCAGGGGTTCTCAGAGAGTCTCGAGCGCTTCAGTGAATCATTTAGTGAATCAGTTGTTGAGTTGAACAGTTTGTGTGAATCACTCCTTCAGGATTATTATAAAGTCCCAGGCACAGCTGCCTCCATCACCTCCATCTGTGTTGTTTCAGTCACTCTTTACTGGATTCTCCACACTTTCCCCATTCAGCTTTATGAAAACACCATCTCTCTATATAGCCTGTCCTTTTATCCACACTTGTGTGTTTCCTCTGGGACGACGACACACTTCTATTATTATACATTCACACTCATTTGGGACATTTACCCTTCTATATGCTAATCTTTAATGAATGTTACACATCCTCCAGCTTGTGTTGTGATTCTGTCTCATCTAACAGAACTATAAGCTGCTAACCAAAGTCCAAGTGCGGTCTTAACCGTGTTTCTAGAGCACAAATAATATCGGCTATATCATCCAGATCTGCAGGAACTTTCTGGAGCTCATTCGCTATTAAACTTCTGTCGTTCCATTGGAGGAAATGAAACGCCGTGAGAAAGCCGATCAGCTCCAGACAAACCATCATAATTGGTGTTCAGCATCTGATGAATAATTCCAGCTTTAATATCTTTAATCCCCAATAACTCTGTTGCTGCTTCTACAATGGTCTGGCTTTTATACTCGCCAGCTCTCGAGGACAACATCGCCCTCCTGTGGACATCATATCATCTTTAGGGGACGACTTCTAGTTCGTCTCACTCCTTCCCCTTCTAAAAAACTCCATCATTGTTTTTTAAGGTCACTCTCTGAGAATCCCAAGAGTTCTTCATCATCATCTCTTCCTTGAGTATTTCCAGCGACTGCCGATGCTGAAGCTCCTCCAGTTGTTGAGCGGTAGGATAACACACTTTAAGTTGAGATGTGTGTAACTGGTAAATCTTCTCCTGTTTCTTCCTGTTCCTCCTGATAGTTTAAAGGGCCCGTCCTACGCTCAGCTCCATAGAGATCCTGCCATTCTGGAGCCAGTTGAGCAGAAATGTGTTCCTCTGCTTTTGAGAGCGGGTGTGAACGCATCCAAACTCTGGCGTTCGTTCTGAATGAAAGTCTTCTTTTACTGTCATAATGTGGCTTTTGTCTGAGACGAGCTCGTGGAGATCCTTTAATTCCTGAAGTTGAGCAGCATTGCTATATGTTGGAGAATCTGGAGAAATGTCCTGGGACTGAAACACGACATCCAATGGAGCTCTGAGAGGCGAGAGCCGGAGATTCTGGACCAGCTGAATTCAGGACAAACCAAACTCATGAAGGGCTTTTCCTACATCTGCACACTTTTACTTTTAGAAATGGGGACAATCTTTGAATGAGGAGCAAATAATGTTTTGGTCGTCACAGTAAAAACATTAAATATGATAATATTAGAGTTTTGAAGCTGGGAAAAGATGTGTAGTGCTATTTCTGCCCCAATCCCATGGTTACAGTCCGTGTTCCTGCATTAAATCCATGGGGAATGTTGCTGATTTGAGGACTTAAAGCCTTTTATAACTCGTCCATTCCCAATGTTTGTCCTGGTTTCCCCGTCAGTGCTGTTTGATCTGTGCTTTAGCTCAGAGAACTCTGTGCCGAATCTGATGCTTCTCACTAGACCTCCATCGTCCTGAAGTCAAAGGGTTTTCTGAAGGGCTTTTGGTGAAGCGGCTGAAATAAGGTCTGTGGCGAACAC
Organism: Pseudorasbora parva; assembly: GCF_024679245.1. Taxonomy (NCBI): domain Eukaryota; kingdom Metazoa; phylum Chordata; class Actinopteri; order Cypriniformes; family Gobionidae; genus Pseudorasbora; species Pseudorasbora parva. The sequence goes on from NC_090186.1 coordinate 947,750, forward strand.
AAGCTCAAGACACTTTCAGGCTTTATTCTACAGCATAAACACATCAGTATTACCCCACTCATGATCTTCTGGAGCTGCTACGTGTCTTGAGAAAGGCGTTTGCTAACAAGTGTCTAATGGACGCCAGAGGCAGGCGAGGAGATGAACCGTCTTCAGCCCAAAAGCTAAACTCAGGGGCTTTCACAGCCTCATTCTGCTCATAATTGAGCTCTTATAAACTATTCTCACTCAAACGCTCTGGGGAAATGTCTGAGATAAAAACTGAAAGAGTTGTGGGAAGCTCAGGGATGGTGACGCTGAAGTCATGTGACCGTGGTGTCGTTCCTTTATAGCCTAGCTTTAGCTTTTTACTTCTGGCGGCTGCATTTAGGCTTCAGGACTCATAAAGTTGTGTTATAGTTATCTTGATGGACAAAATGTGCAAGTGTCACAAACTTGTGTTGATCACTATGGAGGACCAAATTACTCAAAATGAAACGATTAAATAAATAATGAATTCAATTAAACAACAATTAAATGTACCAGTTTATTCTGAAATAATTAAAAAAAATAATTCAATAATTAATTTAATAATTAAACAATTAATTTAATTAAATATTAATTCAATAATTAATTTAATAATTAAACAATTAATTTAATTAAATATTAATTAAATAATTAAATAAAAAGCTACATGTATCTATTTATTTTGTAAAATTACATGAAATTGTTTAATATATTTCACAATTACCTCTTCCACACACACTCTTCCAAATAGATACAAATACATTTTTTCATTATTAAATGTGCTTTTTCAAAAATACGTTTTTCATAATAATAGAGGACATTTCACGAATGCCAATCAACAGGCAGTGGGTGGAGCTTGGCACTGATTGGATAATCCTTTCAGATTGATTACTTTTTTCTGTCTGGGTCTGGCAATTGGCAAAGGGAAATTGGGGAATTGACTGGAAATTAATATGGCGGTAGGAATTGATCAAGATAAAAACGCACTGCCTTAAACACAGCCACTCATAGTTTTCAGGTTTTTAGAAAATTCAATAAGGTCAAAATACATTTTCAGTAACAAATAAGAAAAAAGAAGCACCCTTGGTGTTCCGTGATGTCATCAAACCACACAGATGGATCTGTCATGTCTGTCAACTCTTCAACTTTAAACCAATCAGTGCCAAGCTCCGCCCACTGCCTGTTGATTGGCATCTGTGAAATGTCCTCTATTATTATGAAAAAAATCTTTGGGAAAATCGTGCTCTGGAAATGCATGATTCGTCAAATAAGCGTCATTCGTAAATGCAGCATATTATTATGAAAAACATCTTTTTGAAAAAACACATTAAATAATGGAAAAAAAAGAGTTTTAAACATAAAAAATGTGGAAGAGGTAATTGTGAAATATATTAAACAATTTAATGTAATTTAAATAATAAATATATACATTTATTTATTTATTGAATTAATAATGAATGAAATTAATTAATTATTTAATTAATAATTAAATCATTTCAGAATAAACTGGTACATTTAATTGTTGTTTTATTGAATTCATTATTTATTGAATTATTTCATTTTGAGTAATTTGGTCCTCCATAGATCACAGAGCCTGTTTTTAGCGCGAATCCAAACGCCTGAAATCCTATTGGCTCATTCATACTGGCAAGGAGCTTTTGGAGTATCCTCATTGGCCAAACCACTCCATAGCAACCAAACAGAGTACCCTAGCAACCGTTTAACAAGACCTATATCTCTGCATCAGAACGTTGTATAAAGATGGGGGTTGGATCTTTTGACTCATGCTAGCAAAACTGGACTGTTAACATGCTAGAATGCTAATAATGCTAACATAATTAAAATGTTTTGCTAGGATGATGTTAACACAATTATCATGATGCTAACAACATGATTAGCATGTTGCTAGCATGATGATAACATGATTAACATGTTGCTAGGATGATGTTAACACAATTAGCATAATGATAACAACATTATTAGCATTATGATAACATGATGGTAATATGAATAACATATTGATAGCATAATGTAAACACAATTAGCATGATGTTAACAACGATTAACATGTTGATAGCATTATGTTAACATGATTAACATGTTGTTAGGATGATGTTAACACAATTAGCATGATGCTAACATGATAAGCATGTTGTTAGCATTTTGGTAACACAATTACCATGATGTTAATAACATAAATAGCATGTTGTTAGCATGATGTTATCACAATGAGCATAATGCTAGCATGATGCTAACACAATTGTCATTATGTTAACATGATTAGCATATTTGGTAACATTAAGTTAACACGATTAACATTTTGCTAAAATGATTAGCATGTTATCATTATGATAACACAATTAGCATAATGCTTGCAACATGATTAGCATGTTGTTAACAGATTAGCATGTTTGTTAGCATTATGTTAACATGAATAACATGTTTTGTTAACATGTTGCTAACACAATTAACATTATGTTAACAAGATGTTAACACAATTAGCATTATGCTAACATGATTAGCATGTATTTAACATTATGCTAATATGATTAACATGATGATAGCATGATTCTAACACAATTAGCATGTTGTTTGCATGATGTTAACACGATTAGCATTTTGCTAGGTGGTTGCTAGGGGGTTCTTGATGGTTGCTAGGGTATTCTGAGTGGTTGCTATGGTGTTTCTAGACAGTTGATAGTTGTCACAGACAGTTACTCTAGTGTTTATACAGTTCTTACTATGTTCTTTGCCCGATTTAACACTTAGCTAATCACTATTAGCATGTAGCTATTTACTGCTAGCATGTGTAGCATGTTGGAAGTGCTGTTTGCTAGCATGAGTCAAAAGACCCAACCCCCATGTCTCTACGATGTTCTGATGCAGAGGTCTACATGGTTGCTAGGGTACTCTGTTTGGTTGCTATGGAGTGGCATGGCAGCATCCCATAATGATTCTCCAAAAGCTCCTTGCCACTATTAATGATATAAACCAACCCCCATTCCTCTCTGACATTCAGATCTGAAGATATCCACTGTGGATTTGGGTTGCTAGGGTGCTTGATAATGGTTGCTAGGGCGTGGCTAGGAAGTGCTGAAGGTGTTTTGTGATTGGCCGTTGATGCCCTGAGTCAATCAATCGCACCCTCTTGTTTCTATGACACTTCTATCCAAAGATATCCCTTTGATCTCTTTCAAAGGAAGTATATGGGATCAGTTGCTAGGGAGCTCTAAATGGTTGCTAACGCGTAGCTTAATAGCAGCACGAAGATCCTGAGATAGTGATTGGTTGCCTGAGTAAATTGAGCCCACCCCCTTGTCTCTCTGCCTCTGTGAACCAGAGCTATGGTCAATACAAAATCCCTCAGCGATTTACCATAGTAGGAAAAACACATGCGTTTGATGGGACATCTCTCCCCATAGTAAGGCAATGGGGCAACTTTGGGCAGCTCTAGCACCCCAGGGGTAAAACTTACACCCCATTGAGATGTCTGTCCTGAGATTTCCTGTCAGCCTCTTCAAATGTCGTATAAGTAACGAGTGTTTATGAAATCCTCACTCGGAGCTATGAGTGGTCCAAGTTTCCGCAATGTTAAGTCAATGGCACTTTTCGGCTCCTTTCGCACCCCTGATCCCTTAGAAGAGACACAGCACACCACAGCGCAAAAATCCGCACGATTGGATCCTTCATTTGTTGGGTCTTTGCCAGAAACTCTGTGAGGAGCAGCGCGGATGTAAATGTGTCAGAACAGTGAGAGTGAAGAGCAACACTACGGCTCCAGTGCTTCAGCTACGCTGGAGGACATCTGTAAGGCAAAGCTTCCTTCATCATCATCAGGACACGTTTATTTGGAAGGACCTTCGGCTTTTGGCAATGAACCAACATGACTTTAGCTGTGGAGCTGACAGGATTCCAACACATCCGGTGTTTGGCACACACACTGAAGCTCACGTCACAGCGAGCCTTAAAGCTCCCCGCTGTAGCTCGACTGCAGGAGAAGATTCAGAGGATTTCTGTGCTCTTCCATAGGAGCACCACAGCAGCGGGAGAACTGAAGAGGAACCAGACGATGGTGGACCTTCCACAGCTCAAGCTGATCACAGATGGTGCAGTCCATCAGGTGGACCATATGAGATGCTGTCCCGTTTCCTGGAGCACAATCCTGCTGTTGATCTCAAATTACAGCTTTGTCCCCGTTAGGATTGAATCCCAGGACCGGATACCAGTCATTTGGCCAAGAGATCTCTTATTGATTATCTTTGTATGTCAGACATAGTAGAGACATTGAAAAGTGATTATTTCATGCTAGCTGTTTGTGTTTGTCCACTCCTCCGTTCCTCTACCCTTCTCCCTTCTCCATCCCTCCTCTGTCCCTCTTTCTCTTCATCGTTGTCGTCGTCTCCTTCGCTGTTGTCGTCTCGTTGTCTTCTGGGCAGTTCACTGAATTTGGATGTTATATAGAGGAACTCACTAGGAAGAGATTTCCTCAGAAGGTAGAGAACATGCGTCATATGTTTAAAATAGAACGTATACTTCATGCTTCCATGTGTTGCTCAATCCACTTTCCTTATAAAGAACAGTCAACGCTACATCACCAAACAAACACATCAGCAGAACTATAGCCCACTGTATGCCACTTGGTACATGTGTGCACATTCTTGATCAAATATAGCTCAGCCATGTCTCTCCTTGGGACACATGTACAAACACAGGCGGACTTTACAACATACATTAGACTAATAATAATACAAAAAATACCAATAAACCATCAAATGTCCATCTTCAGTGGCATCTGTGCTGATCTCTGATCTCCTGAGGTGAGCGGTTTACTGAGACTTTCAGCACTGATACGACTAAAGCCTTAAACAACATTACATCCCTTGGGGATTGTGTTGATTTCATCTCATTTGTTGATGTGTTGCTAGGAAAAGTTCATCTTATTTTCATCTGAAATGATTAAATGAATCTTGTAATGAATGTTGCTCTGCTGTTTTTAAAGGTGAGAACGAGAGTCTCTGACATCTGCACCTTGACTGAGATGGAAATCTCAAATGCTGAAGAGGTCGATCAAGCCCTCAAGCCTATGCTGGTGGAAACAAACGTCATGTGTGAGGAGAAGACCCAACAGTTTCTATCATTGCTCCGCTTCACACACACCTGTTGAGTGCCATGATCAGCACTGCTAAAGACTCAAAGAGATGAAGATCTACCAAGAGCTCTCAGAGAGATATAATCCTTCAGAGGAGAAGAGCAACCTCTCCATCTCATCAGCCTCAGACCCTCGGTTTAAATCTCTGCCCTTCCTCTCTCCAGAGGACACGCATCAGACATTTACCACAGTGGGCTCAAAGGCGGCTGCTCTTAAGGGACATTCATTTATTAATCCTCTAAAGGCTCAGCTTTATACTTTAAACCCATTACATGTCATTTTAGTTGAGCACTGAGCATTTAGTCTGAATAATAATGCAGCAGGTCAACAGGTGTCCACTGTTTTCTTCACGGAGGCTTCAGTCTTAATGGCCAGCAGATTTCAGATCTCTCCTCCTCCTGAGCAGGAGGGAAGCACCAGGTACTGTTTGCTGCTGAGAGGATGATAGACTACAGTGAGCCTGGAAAAGATCTTTCCACTGTCCAAAGAGGAGGAAATCTGCTCTTGCTGATCCGCTTGGACAGATGTTCAACAGCAGTAGCTCCAGTACGTCCACACCTTCAGCCTCCACAGCTGGATCATGAAGAGAAACATGCTTATGTGACTCTCACCTTAATCTACTGGGAATGCTTCTGCATTAAAGATAAACCAGCTCTAAGCACTGACATGTTTCCAGGTTTACATCAAATAAGTTGGCCAAGTTGTAATTAAGTTTTCAGAAGTTGATTTGCTGAGAAGTTTACAGTTTACAGAAAACTCTTGTTAGAAAGCACTGCAGTGTGTTCATGTTCACAGAATAGTTCATTAGACCCCTTGGTCCTGAAATGGGACCAGATTTTGTTATATAAGGTTTTATACCGGGGGTTTTCTATCGCCATCACTATTTTTAGTAATGTATAACATGTTCTTTTCAGCAGTAAATTGCTAGTTTGAGGGGTTTTGTTAATAGTTTGCACAAATTTGAGATGTTGCTGCTATGACTGATAAGTCAGAGATGTGACCTTTCTTTACTACATCATTTAGTCACAAACTGATCTCTCTGGAAAATAAGCATTTATCAAGCTTATGGCAGTTTGACAGCTTTGTATGCACTTCTAAACTTTTTGTACGTTATTACTATTATATAAAATAGTTTGTTAAATACACTCTTTGACCCATTAGTTCTTCATTTACAGATATGGTGATATACAGTATTGTTCAAAATAATAGCAGTACAATGTGACTAACCAGAATAATCAAGGTTTTTCGTATATTTTTTTATTGCTACGTGGCAAACAAGTTACCAGTAGGTTCAGTAGATTGTCAGAAAACAAATGAGACCCAGCATTCATGATATGCACGCTCTTAAGGCAGTGCAATTGGGCAATTAGTTGAATTAGTTGAAAGGGGTGTGTTCAAAAAATAGCAGTGTGGCATTCAATCACTGAGGTCATCAATTTTGTGAAGAAACAGGTGTGAATCAGGTGGCCCCTATTTAAGGATGAAGCCAACACTTGTTGAACATGCATTTGAAAGCTGAGGAAAATGGGTCGTTCAAGACATTGTTCAGAAGAACAGCGTACTTTGATTAAAAAGTTGATTAGAGAGGGGAAAACCTATAAAGAGGTGCAAAAAATGATAGGCTGTTCAGCTAAAATGATCTCCAATGCCTTAAAATGGAGAGCAAAACCAGAGAGACGTGGAAGAAAACGGAAGACAACCATCAAAATGGATAGAAGAATAACCAGAATGGCAAAGGCTCAGCCAATGATCACCTCCAGGATGATCAAAGACAGTCTGGAGTTACCTGTAAGTACTGTGACAGTTAGAAGACGTCTGTGTGAAGCTAATCAATTTTTTTAAGAATCCCCCGCAAAGTCCCTCTGTTAAAAAAAAGGCATGTGCAGAAGAGGTTACAATTTGCCAAAGAACACATCAACTGGCCTAAAGAGAAATGGAGGAACATTTTGTGGACTGATGAGAGTAAAATTGTTCTTTTTGGGTCCAAGGGCCACAGGCAGTTTGTGAGACGACCCCCAAACTCTGAATTCAAGCCACAGTACACAGTGAAGACAGTGAAGCATGGAGGTGCAAGCATCATGATACGGGCATGTTTCTCCTACTATGGTGTTGGGCCTATTTATCGCATACCAGGGATCATGGATCAGTTTGCATATGTTAAAATACTTGAAGAGGTCATGTTGCCCTATGCTGAAGAGGACATGCCCTTGAAACGGTTGTTTCAACAAGACAATGACCCAAAACACACTAGTAAACGGGCAAAGTCTTGGTTCCAAACCAACAAAATTAATGTTATGGAGTGGCCAGCCCAATCTCCAGACCTTAATCCAATTGAGAACTTGTGGGGTGATATCAAAAATGCTGTTTCTGAAGCAAAACCAAGAAATGTGAATGAATTGTGGAATGTTGTTAAAGAATCATGGAGTGGAATAACAACTGAGAGGTGCCACAAGTTGGTTGACTCCATGCCACACAGATGTCAAGCAGTTTTAAAAAACTGTGGTCATACAACTAAATATTAGTTTAGTGATTCACAGGATTGCTAAATCCCAGAAAAAAAATGTTTGTACAAAATAGTTTTGAGTTTGTACAGTCAAAGGTAGACACTGCTATTTTTTTGAACACACCCCTTTCAACTAATTGCCCAATTGCGCAGCCTTAAGATCGTGCATATCATGAATGCTGGGTCTTGTTTGTTTTCTGACAATCTACTGAACCTACTGGTAACTTGTTTGCCACGTAGCAATAAAAAATATACTAAAAACCTTGATTATTCTGGTTAGTCACATTGTACTGCTATTATTTTGAACAATACTGTATATCATGGATGATTTGCTTGTAATATATCATCAGTCACAGAAGCGCTGGTGTTGAGATATATATCATTATCGTGGGCAGAATATCGTGACAGTATCGTATCGTGCTGAAACTGTGATCCCCACCCTTAGTAAGCCGTAGTGAATTTCTGAGTTTAATTCCACCCTTTACAGTCTCTGAGAATGTTTCAGACACAAACTGAGCATTTCATCTGTTTTTACTCTGACCTGTTTGAATCCTCACTCTGCTTCTCTCGTTCTGTAATAAAGACTTGTTATTTTGGCTTCCCTTGTCTTCTCTCTTCTGATTGTGACAGAAGACCAGACCACTAACAGTCAGAGTCCTTCGAGCACGAGTGCTGATCGTACCACAGATCCTTTGGCCAACCATTTCAAGAACGTCTTTGGCTCAGTGCTTTCAGCTCTCTCTGTGTCTGACCCATTATTTCATCTTCATAAAGGCACTGTGACGCGTCAAGAACAGGATTTATCTGAAATAGAAGCTTTTGCAACAATATACTACCATTTAAAAGTTCTGGGACAGTAAGACCTTTTTATTTATTATTTTTTTGGGAAAGAACTTAAAGAAATTAATACATTTATTCAGCAAGGATCTATTAAATTGATTAAAAGTGACATTTATAATGTTACAAAAGATTATGTTTAAAATAAATGCTGTTTTTTAAACTTTCTGTTCATCACTGATAATAATCCTAAATGTATGTTGATGATCAATCAATCAATCAATCAAACTTTATTTGTATAGCACCTTCCAACAACCAAAAGGAGGACCAAGGTGCTTTACATTTAGAACAGAAAAACATCTACAATAAATAACATATTAATACATGAAGCAATAACCAAAGGAACAGTTACACAAAATACAAAAATAAAATTCAAAAATAAAATTCAAAGTACCACAGTGCTACTGTGTGTTAAAAGCCAGTTTAAATAAATGCGTTTTTAACCTGGACTTGAATAGGGCCAGGTCTGTAGGAACACGCAGGTCTACTGGTAGAGTGTTCCAAAGTTTAGGAGCAGCAAAAGCAAATGAACGATCGCCCCACTGCTTGCACCGGGACCTCGGAACAACTAGCCTCATCTGGTCAGCCGACCGGAGGGCTCTGTTTGGATGGTGGACACTTAAAATCTCTGATAAATAAGGTGGCGCAAGGCCATTAAGAGCATTAAAGGCAAACATTAAAATTTTAAAATCAACACGGTACCGAACCGGGAGCCGGTGGAGGGAACAGAGAACTGGACTAATATGGCTGTGTCTAGATGTACCGGTTAGAAGACGAGCAGCTGCATTCTGTACCAGTTGGAGACGATGGAGTGAAGACTGTGTGATGCCAATGTAGAGTGCGTTACAGTAATCAATGCGTGAGCTGATAAAAGCATGAATTGCCTTTTCCAGATCACTGCGGCACAGAAAAGGCTTTACTTTGGCTAAAAGTCGCAGCTGGAAAAAGCTTGCTTTTACTACAGAGTTAATTTGTTTGTTAAAATTCAGATCTCTGTCAAAAATCACCCCCAGATTCTTTATTGCCTCACTAACTTGAGGGGTTGTGCTTGATGATAAATCGTGGTGTAAAATAGGGGAACCAAAAATAATATATTCCGTTTTACTCTCATTCAGATGAAGAAAGTTTCGTGAAAGCCATAGTTTAATATCAGATAGGCAACTATGCAAGGAGTCTAGAGCTGAACCATCATTTGGAAGCACAGGCATATAGACCTGGAGGTCGTCTGCATATAAGTGGAAAGAAAGATTGTGCTTGGCAATAATGGAACCAAGAGGCAACATGTAAAGTGAAAATAGAACAGGGCCAAGAATGGATCCTTGTGGCACTCCAGAGGACAGAGGAGCAGTGGATGACGAAAATTCATTGATCATAACTGAAAAGCTCCTGTTGTTCAAGTAGGAGCGAAACCACTGCAGGACTGAACCCTTGAGGCCGACCTGTTGAGCAAGGCGGGCGATAAGTACTGAATGGTCCACAGTGTCGAAAGCTGCTGTTAGATCCAGCATCACCAACAGCACAGATCTTTTAGCATCAAGGGATAGAAGGATGTCGTTGTGGACTTTCAGCAGCGCAGACTCAGTGCTATGTCGTGACCTAAAACCAGACTGAAACTTTTCTAAAATTGAGTTATTTTCTAAAAAAGGCTGTAACTGTGATAGCACAACTTTTTCTAGGACCTTTGATAAAAATGGTAAATGTGAGACAGGTCTAAAATTAGACAAAATGTCGGGATCCAGGTTGGGTTTTTTTAAAAGTGGTCTGACCACTGCGTGCTTGAAGACAGTTGGGACAGTCCCTGAGCTGAGGCAGCTGTTAATGAGCGAGAGGACGCATGGTCCTACAGTATCAAAGACCTGTTTGAGCACCTTGGTTGGAACAATATCGAGGGGGCAGTTGGTGGGCGACAACCCCTGCACCACCTCAGAAAGGCATGATAAAGACACCGGTTCAAATCGTTCAAACACTGCAGGTGAGACAACAGGAGGGACAGCATTGGTGTAAAAAGTACTGTTCATATTCTGCCTAACAGAGGATACTTTCTCAACAAAATAATTCAAAAAGTTTTCACAGATGGATTCTGACACCTTGCTCAAGACATTGCAAGGTGGATTAATAACAGACTGTATTGTGTTAAATAAAGTCCTTGGACGATTGCAGCTGGTGGAAATAATGTTCGACAGATATTGGCGTTTGGCCTCTTTAACAGCCTTTTGGTAGCTTGCCAAACTGTCTTTTAGTATATCCAGTGACACATGCAATCTATCTTTCCTCCACCTGCGTTCGGCCTGTCTGCAGCAGCGCCTAAAGGTGCGGGTGGTGTCATTTAGCCAGGGTTCCGGTGCAGTGCTGGCGGGTTTACGCCTAAAAGGTGCAATAGAATCCAAAATCTCTGAACAGGAAGAATAAAAAATGGAAATCAGGTCATCCGGACATAGCGGAGAGGCCAGATCAACCTGGGTATATAAGCTAGTGTTCATGAAGGCAGCTGTAAATTGCCCAGCCGTGGATGGAGTAATGACACGGCGGCGACAGGCAGGAGTAATAGACCTGGTTCTGAGAGGGGTTACAAAATCAAATATAATAGGAAAGTGGTCTGAGATGGAAGTATGGCATATCCTACTGAGGGACACAGGGATACCATGGGAGATAATGAGGTCCAGAGTGTGTCCTAAGTGATGTGTGGGACCATTAACTGATTGTATTAAATTAAAAGAGTCAAGAAGGCTTAGAAACTCCCTTGCCATTGGGTTAGATGGGCAGCAGACATGAATGTTAAAATCACCACAAATCAATAGATCGTCAAAATTCGGCATGAGCTCAGCTAGGAGCTCAGAAAATTCTTGAATAAAAGCCTTATTAAATTGTGGTGGACGATAGACAACTGCACATAGAACAGGAGACCCTAACTCAATAAGAAATAGTTGCAGCTCAAAACTACTGAAGTTATTTGATGGAATTATGCGACAGTTATATGTGTGCTTGAATACAGAGGCCAGACCACCACCGCGGCCAGATGCTCGCGGTGTGCTGAGGAAGAAATAGCCAGGAGGGAGGAGCTCAGTGAAAGCACTGTTGTCACCTGGTTTCAGCCAGGTCTCAGTCAGCAGAAGAAAATCCAGATCGTTTGTGGAGATGAAGTCGTTCAGAATAAAAGTCTTATTTGTGAGTGATCGGGTGTTTAGGAGAGCCAAACGTACTGCTGTGCAGCTCTCAGACTGCAGCGCAGCGCGGTTGAGCGGGCGGAGGTGCTCCAGCACACAGCCCCGTCTCTGAAGCCTGACAGGCCAGCAACGCGGAAGCGAGCCGCTGACATCGGGGATAGCAGGCGTGAGCCAGCGGTGGGAGTAATCCAGAGAGCGGCAGTAGTAAAACATGCCGTGATTCGATGGTAATCTGTTCCGTGAACGGCGAGGATCATGTTCACCGGAGGAAGCCAGGTAAGCTTTGAAGTAAACGAGGACTCCTCCTCTCTTTCCGCGTCTCTTGTAGCGTTTATTCCGTGGTAACGGAAAGATAGACCACCGTAGATAGGCCGGGATAGATGCTAGGAGAGGTGGCGGCGACTTTGATTCATTGACGCCGTGAACGGGCAAATTGTTCACGGAGTCCCGGATCTTTAACAGTGTCAGGCGATCATAAACCAGCAGCGACGACACATTTTGAATTGCAAATAATATGGATAAAATAAACAACGATAAACTCAACAGAAGAGGACGGCAAGCCATACACAGCGGCGCCATCACTCAACAGTCAACACCCAATGTACACAGTACACAATACACAGATCCTCATCTGAGAATGATTAGTGAAGGATCATGTGACACTGAAGACTGGAGTAATGATGATAAATTCAGCTTTGATCACAGGAATAAATCACACTTTACTATATATTCACACAGAGAACAGATGATTTACACTGGAGGAATATTTCACTGCTTTACTGGAGTTATGATCAGATTAATGAGCAGAAGAGACTCAAAGACTGTCATAGATGTATGAACATGTATTAAAACACACAAGCCCAGAGAAGGGAGGCACACAGTTGTGTTATATAGAACAAAACATCATGATATTGAGCCATATTAATAACCCAACTGAATCATAAACATCATCAGGACCAATACACACTCTCGGTCAGATGCTAACACGCTACTTACTGAAAATAAGAATTAATGTCCATCGTTTCTTCTTGTTGAACACAGAAAGTCCGTGGGGGAATGTTTACGGTTAAACGAGACTCATTTAAAACACGTTAATAACAATATTAATCGCTAATATTTCCGTTAACTAGCCCCGCTCTGCTAACTGTATAACTGCAACAACGACATGTTTTCAAATGTACCGCTTAGCCAATCATTAGCCTTCATGAGGCTCAACAGCCAATCAGAGTCCGACACAACAGCACGTCACGTTTACTCGGTGGCTCCGCCCCCTCTATGGCTCTGGGTGGAGCTGGGTGGAGCTAACATGAATATTCATGAGTTTCCTGTTTGGCGTTAAAGACTCTGAGAATATGAACCCGTGCTCTCCGGATCATCACAGAAACTGTTCTGAGATTTCCAGCTTCACATGAAAGAGCAGGACAGACCTCACCGCCGACAGGAAATACAGAAATACAGAAATAAAGAGAGACTCAGTGATTGTGAGAGAATTCATTCTGCTGATCTCATCACATTCATGATTATTCATACTGTCATCAGTTCACATCAATCATTCATAAACCACTTCATGATTAAATCAATCAGTCCTTTATTACATCTCATCATCAGTTTACAATATACATATTAGAGCAGTCTGACAATATAGCAATATTATTACAGCCTTATTAAACATTCAGAGCAGTGTGTGTGTGTGTGTGTGTGTGTGTGTGTGTGTGTGTGTGTGTGTGTGTGTGTGTGTGTGTGTGTGTGTGTGTGTGTGTGTTATTAGAGATTCAGAGCAGTGTGTGTGTGTGTGTGTGTGTGTGTGTGTGTGTGTGTGTGTGTGTTATTAGAGATTCAGAGCAGTGTGTGTGTGCAGGTGTGTGTGTGTGTGTGAGAGAGAGAGAGAGTGTGTGTGTGTGTGTGTGTGTGTGTGTGTGTGTGTGAGAGAGAGAGAGAGAGTGTGTGTGTGTGTGTGTGTGTGTGTGTGTGTGTGTGTGTGTGTCTTATTAAACATTCAGAGCAGTGTGTGTGTGTGTGTGTGTGTGTGAGAGAGAGAGTGTGTGTGTGTGTGTGTGTGTGTGTTATTAAACATTCAGAGCAGTGTGTGTGTGTGTGTGTGTGTGTGTGTGTGTGTGTGTGTCTTATTAAACATTCAGAGCAGTGTGTGTGTGTGTGTGTGTGTCTTATTAAACATTCAGAGCAGTGTGTGTGTGTGTGTGTGTGTGTGTTATTTAATCTGACACAGATACACTGAAGAATAAACCCAAAATCCAGCACAGAGGGGTTCAGTGAATGTGGTGTTGAATGTGTGTAAGTGTGTGAGTGTGTGTGTGTCAGAGACGCTGTAGAAGGACAGAGTGCCGGCCGACACATCCACACACACTCCTGCTCTCTGAGAGGATGAACTGATGGCAGGAATAGTAGTGATGTTATCATTGTGCCGGACAGAGAATCCTTTACTAGAGCAGTTCAGACTCCAGGATTTGTCATTGAGTCCAAACACACAGTCATAACTCCATCCTTTCCTCCTGATTCCTTTATATGCCACTGATATTACAGCATATCCGCTCCATTTAGCCTCCCAGTAACAGCGGCCAGGCAGACTCTCTCCACACAGAACCTGATAAGCTCCATCAAATCTCTCTGGATGATCAGGATACGGCTGATCCTCTCTCACACGTGTCACCTTCCTGTTCCCCTCAGACAGAACGAGACGAGTGTGTGCTGTGTGTGGATCCAGTGTGAGATCACAGGCCCCTGAACACAAGAAGAGAGAAACATCTAGAACAACAGACACTAGACGTGTGTGTGTGTGTGTGTGTGTGTGTGTGTGTGTGTGTGTGTGTGTGTGTGTGTGTGTGTGTGTATCCAGTGTGAGATCACAGGCCCCTGAACACAAGAAGAGAGAAACATCTAGAAAAACAGTCACTAGACGAGCGTGTGTGTGTGTGTGTGTGTGTGTGTGTGTGTGTGTGGATCCAGTGTGAGATCACAGGCCCCTGAACACAAGAAGAGAGAAACATCTAGAACAACAGTCACTAGACGTGTGTGTGTGTGTGTGTGTGTGTGTGTGTGTACTTGTCTACCTATCTAACAGGGGACCTCTGAGCCAAGAGGGGACATTTTTCAGGTCCCCTGTTGGTCATGCTTTAAATCATGTGAAAATGAAGTAAAAAACTAAAGAAATGCTCTGGTGATTTTTTTAAATGTTTGACCAAGTGGGGACCTAAGAGTGTGTGAGTGTTTAAGGCCATGCTCAGCAGCTCCCCTGTAGGCTGGAGCAGGAACTGTAATAGCCCTTAAACACACGTCGTTCACACACACACACACACACACACACACACACACACACACACACACACACACACACACACACACACACACACACACACACACACACACACACACACACACACACACACACACACAGCTCCATTAGAGTCTATGGAGGTCCCCTGTTGGATAGGTAGACATCGGTCACACACACACACACACACACACAGCTCCATTAGAGTCTATGGAGGTCCCCTCTTGGCATGTTTTTATTTGAAGTTATATTATGAATAAGGACCTTAAAGGGATCCCCTGGTGTTGAGACTTGTGTGGCTTAATATAACATAAATGATGTCCCTTACTGAATTATGTGGTAGAAAACCCATGAAAGATCTACGTTATTTAAAAAATCGATTTTATATTTGGACCATGGGCGGCGCCATTTTGTTTGCGTTCTAGGTTGATGACGTAGGGTGGTTGAACTCCTCAATCAGCTGGCGTTACCCGTAGCTATTTTTACCACAACGCAACTCGAAAATTGTTTCAGAGTTAAACAAAACCAATGAATTGCTTTGTAATTGTACTTAAAACACACTCAAACATACATGTGCACACAAACTCACCTACACAAGTCACACACAGATCGGCGGGCGCGCACACACCTAGGTCAGCGACAGACTGCTCCGTCTCAATCGCATGCATCATCACCAAAACATCCTGCCTCTCTTCCTCACGTTACTTTATCCCATCGTCCTACCTAGATATTTCCCTCTGCTGGTCACATTAGGCATTACAGTTAATCTACTATCAACAGTCTATCTAGGATATCAACACAGGGAATAGATTGAGGGTTATGTATGCGCGCACGCAGTGCGTGCGTGTGTGTGTGTGTTCGCGCCGATCTGTTGGGGTGTGTGTGTGTGTGTGTGTGTGTGTGTGTGTGTGTGTGTTCGCGCCGATCTGTTGGGGTGTGTGTGAGTCTGTGTGAGAGAGAGAGTTTGTGTGCACATGTATGTTTGAGTGCGTGAAGTCGGACAGCTGTTTGTAAATCGGCTTTACTCGTTATTGCGGTGGAACGTGAGACTGAATGACTGCACTCGAACATGTCCACTATGGTGTCGGACAACACTACAAATGTCCGTCCCTTCAAATAATGCCCTATTTCAGGGTATAGGGTCGATTTCAGATTCAGCCCCTGTCGTGGAGACTGAGCAGCCCAACATCTCGATTGAAACAGAGCCTGTCGTGTGCGCGCCCGCCGATCTGTTTGTGACTTGTGTAGGTGAGTTTGTGTGCACATGTATGTTTGAGTGTGTTTTAAGTATAATTACAAAGGAATTCATTGGTTTTGTTTAACTCTGAAACAATTTTCGAGTTGCGTTGTGGTAAAAATAGCTACGGGTAACGCCATCTGATTGAGGAGTTCGACCACTCTACGTCATCAACCTAGAACGCAAACAAGATGGCGCCGCCCATGGTCCAAATATAAAATCGATTTTTTAAATAACGTAGATCTTTCATGGGTTTTCTACTACATAATTCAGTAAGAGACATCATTTATGTTACATTAAGCCATACAAGTCTCAACACCATGGGATCCCTTTAAAAGAAATTTTTGTATGTCATTTTTGTTTCTTCAAAATGACTAGAAACACAGGTCCCCTCTTGGATAGTGTAGAGTGATAGTCCCCTGTTGGTAATATAGACGTGTATGTGTGTGTGTGTGTGTGTGTGTGAGAGAGAGAGTGAGCGAGCGAGCGAGCGAGCGAGCGAGCGTGTGTGTGTGTGTGTGTGTGTGAGAGAGAGTGAGTGAGTGAGTGAGTGAGTGTGTGTATGTGTGTGTGTGTGTGAGAGTGTGAGAGTGAGTGAGTGAGTGAGTGAGTGTGTGTGAGAGAGAGAGAGTGAGCGAGTGTGTGTCTGTCTGTGTGTGTGTGTGTGTGTGTGTGTGTGTGTGTGTGTGTGTGTGTGTGTGTCACTTCCTGCTTCTCATCCTGCTTCCTGCTTCGCTACTGTTCGGACGCTCTTGCTTACTGCTCCGCGCTTTGCTCTATCGCTTCTATATTTTATCTCATAACTTCAACTTCAGCAAATCAACACAGCGCTCAAACAACAAAGCTTGACTATAATGATAAAACTTGAAACTCTGGAGACTGGATTACTACAAAAAAGTGAAAACTTCATCCGACCAGTCTCTCACTGCCATCAGCTTACATTCCGGAAGGGAAAACACAGCTGCCTACTATCGAAAGGATAAGAAAATGCCTCCTCTAGCTAAGGAATCTTCTTGCTGCACAAACTGCCACAGACTTTTACAAAGGATTGCAGTTCTTGAAACAAAGTTATTTGCGGAACTGCCGAACCGGACGAATCACACAGCAGAGCTTCATCACGAACGTCCGCTGCACACAGCCGGTGAGTCCCATTAATTTAGTGCTACTCAACAGATAGAGAAACAAGAAACTGATCGACACATTAATCGATGGCACAAACAGGGGGCAAGACCCAAACGCACTCGAGACATCAGATTGTCACGAGCTTCATATATTGCTGCCGTTGCATGCTCTACCCCAGACACAAGGATTGCAAACTCTAGTTTCCGACCACCATCGATACATCTTGAAAACAGATTTGAAGTTTTAATGAATGAGGGTGATGAATCCCAAAACGTGATGAATGTGATCGAACACAGATTGCATCAGCCCACAGCTAACACTAATGCTAACAGGCGCTCAAGGTCGAGCAGACAGCGGCCCTCAGCTCAGAGAGCAGCCGAGCCAAGGACTCTGATAGTGGGTGACTCCACAGTCAGAAACATTAGCAGCAGAGATACAACTACATGCTGCCTTCCACAAGCAACCATTTCTGATGTAAACAGGGAAATTCAGAACATCCTGATAAAACATAAGACCGCAAATCGACTTATCATTCATGTAGGGAAGAACGATATTCAGAGAGAGCAGTCAGAACTCATTAAAAGGGATTTCAATGAACTTTTTGAAACACTTAGCAAACTGAAAGTTCAGCCGTTCATCAGTGGACCACTGCCAGCAAGAGGAACAAATAGATTCTCACGGTTGCTTGGGCTTAATACATGGCTGCAAAAAACCTGCATGATGAAGGGAGTGAATTTCATCGACAACTTTAATCTCTTCTGGAGCCAGAGACAATTGTTTACATCAAATGGCCACCACCCAAACAAACTTGGTGCAAGAGTGCTAAAGGACAATATTTATTTTTCCCTTCATCATCCTTCAGCTGTGTGTTTTAACCCACTCAACCTGATACAGAGTATGGACGACCACAGGACTTCTTTTCAGCAGCTGAATGGACATGTGGCTGACACATCCCACAAGGACAGTGATAAGACCACACTGCCACAACTAAAATTGCTCACGGACACACTCCCAGCTGAGCCCTGCCCACAGAGCTCACCACAGACTGACTGTGAAGGATTAGAACTGCTCCAAGATTCAGCACCCAAGGATGATTTTCTGGAAAATGGACAGGGAAGCCAGGACAACATATTTCAGCTTCCGATAACACCAGAGCAACAGCCCCTCTCACCGGACATGTCATTCCTCTCTCCAGCATCCCTGCATCTGGGCTTCTCAGAGAAAATGGAGGACTTGGTTCATGCTGGAATCAGACTATCACACTCGATCGCTATGAGCCCCCAAATATCGACCAAAAATCGTGGAGCCCCACAACCACCAAAGCCTGTGGGCCCAGCTCTCCCTCGCCCTCCTCCTGTGAGATTTCTTCGGTCACAACGTCAGGGCCCACACCCGCCTCCATCTGTTGTAGGTGAACCAAAAACAACTGATTCCAGCTCTCAGTGATGTGTTTTGGGTCCCCGCTATGATAACAGTACCTTTATCAAATGTTTACAGAACAAGTGGGAACCCAGTGTGCCTGCCTCTTTCTCTATCTCTGTTCTGTTACGTGAAAGAAAGTCTAAGGCCTTGTCAGGCCGTTTAACAAACCAATATAATCTGCTGCCTGTTGCCTGTCAAAATAGAAATAATGTGGAGAACAAAATTATTACTGTTAAGTTAGCGCTTTTAAACATCCGTTCACTTAAGAACAAATCATTTCTAGTCAATGACTTAATAACCACTAACAACCTTGATTCTGCTTCTAAATGAAACGTGGCTAGAAGAAAACTGTAGTGCAACAGTCCTCAATGAAGCAGCCCCTCCTAACTTTACTTTTATGAGTGTTTGCAGAGCAGTTAGGAGAGGTGGGGGTGTTGCTGCTCTTTTTAAAGATTTCTATCAATGTAAGCAAGTGTCATTTGGTGAATATTTGTCTATAGAATATCTGGGGATTGTGTTAAAAGGTTCTCCACGCATCCTGCTTATCATTATTTACAGGCCTCCAAAGTACTCTCCAGCCTTTATTGAGGAATTTACAGAACTGTTATCAATAATTTCCTCAGAGTTCGACTGTTTTGCTATTGCTGGGGATTTTAACATTCACATAGACAATATTGAATCCAGTACAACAAAAGAGCTCATGACTGTTCTTAACACTTTTGATTTGACACAGCATGTAAATGGACCCACACACAATCGTGGACACACTCTAGATTTACTTATCAGTAAGGGTCTAAACATTTCATCGATTGTTATTAAGGATGTGGCACTGTCCGATCATTTCTGTATTTTCTTTGATTTATCGATCTCTCCTGCCATTGAAGCTAGATCTGTCTCTGTCAAAAAGAGATGCTTAAATGAGAAAACTAATGTGCTGTTTATTAAGGCTTTATCTCTAACACCAAGCATATCTGCAGACTGTGTTGATTTTCTCCTTGACTCCTTTAACTCAAAAGTTAAGAGTGTAATTGATGATATTGCTCCTCTAAACGTCAGGAAAAAGAGTACCAAACAAAAAACACCATGGAGAAACTCAACAGCAATACAAATAATGAAAAGACAATTCAGAAAATCTGAACGCATGTGGCGGAAGACAAAACTTGTAGTCCATTATAACATCTATAAAGACACCCTTCATGCTTTCAATGTTGAACTAGGCAAAGCTAGACAGACCTTCTTCTCAAACATTATAAATAGAAACATAAACAACACGCGCACTCTTTTTGCTACGGTCGAGAGACTAACAAACCCCCCGAGTCAGACTCCTAGTGAAATGCTCTCAGACAGCAAATGCAGTGAGTTTGCTTCCTACTTCTCCGAGAAAATCAATAATATCAGAAAGGCGATCAGCACATCCTCTAGTTGCTCTGGAGTCAGTCAGATCATACCAAACCCTCGGAAAATTACCATGTCAGATTTCGAAGCTATTGACTGCAAAATTTTAGAAGACACAGTACAGCATCTTAAAACATCAACCTGTGCCCTAGACACACTCCCCACTTCTTTTTTCAAAAGTGTGTTTAACTGTTTAGAAGCAGATCTCCTAGAACTGGTAAATTCCTCACTTCTCTATGGGACTTTTCCAACTGCCCTTAAAACTGCAATAGTTAAGCCTCTTCTGAAAAAGAGAAATCTAGATAACTCCATACTGAGCAACTACAGACCAATCTCAAATCTCCCCTTCATAGGCAAAATCATCGAAAAAGTTGTTTTCAATCAGTTGAACAAATTCTTAAACTCAAACGGATTCTTTGACATTCTTTGCATCTGGTTTCCGTCCACATCACAGTACAGAGACAGCGCTCATAAAGATTATAAATGATATTCGCTTAAACACTGATACAGGCAAAACATCAATTCTGGTTCTACTCGACCTCAGTGCTGCATTCGACACTGTTGACCACAACATACTTCTAGACAGGCTGCAAAACTGGGTCGGGCTTTCTGGGATGGTCTTCAAATGGTTCAGGTCATACTTAGAAGGGAGAGGTTATTATGTGAGTATAGGAGATCATAAGTCTGAGTGGACATCCATGACATGCGGAGTCCCACAAGGGTCAATTCTTGCACCACTCCTGTTTAACCTGTATATGCTGCCACTGAGCCAAATAATGAAAAAGAACAATATTGCTTACCACAGCTATGCTGACGACACCCAGCTCTACTTAGCACTGTCACCTAATGACTACAGCCCCATTGACTCCCTGTGCAAATGCATTGATGAAGTTAACAACTGGATGTGCCAAAACTATCTTCAGTTAAACAAAGACAAAACCGAAATCACTACATTTGGAAACAAAGATGAAATTCTCAAAGTGAACGCATATCTTGAGGCTAAAGGCCTGATAACAAAAAATCAAGTCAGGAATCTTGGAGTGATTTTGGAGTCCGACCTGAGTTTCAGTAGTCATGTCAAAGTAATAACTAAATCAGCATACTATCATCTGAAAAATATTGCAAGGATTAGATGTTTTTGTCTCCAGGCAAGACTTAGAGAAACTTGTTCATGCTTTCATCACCAGTAGGGTGGACTATTGTAATGGCCTTCTCACCAGCCTTCCCAAAAAGACCATTAGACAGCTGCAGCTCATACAGAACGCTGCTGCCAGGATTGTGAGCAGAACCAGAAAATATGAACATATCACACCAGTCCTCAGGTCTCTACACTGGCTTCCAGTTACATTTAGGATCGACTTTAAAGTACTATTACTTGTTTATAAATCACTCAATGAGCTAGGACCTCAATACATTGCAGATATGCTGATTAAATACAAACCCAACAGATCACTCAGATCAGCAGGATCAAGTCAATTAGAAATACCAAGAGTTCACTCAAAGCAAGGAGAGTCTGCTTTTAGCTATTATGCCAGCTGTAGTTGGAACCAGCTTCCTGAACAGATCAGATGTGCTCCAACAGTAGCCACATTCAAATCCAGACTCAAAACACATCTGTTCAGCTGTGCATTTACTGAATGAGCTATGAGCCACTGTATGTCCGACTGATTGCACCCTATCTTATCTCTTTATTCTTTTTATAATTGTTTTAGTTTACCTTTGTTCTTATCTCTGGTTATTGTTTATTTTATATGTTCTTTTGAGTTGAATATGACGAGTGAAAACTGTGTTTGATGGAAATAGTAAGTTTGACAATAAGGTTTGAGTATGTGTAAATCTGTGGAGGGTATGATGAGTGAGTAAGGGTTTAACAAGAAGGTTCCTGAGTAAAAATCAGGGAATAGTAATTAAAATGGATGTTATGAACGTGTTTAAGAAAGAAATGAATGAGAGGTGCTCTAATTAAGATGGTACATGTATGTAGGCTGTAAACTGAAGAATGTTTATTTTTATATCAGGGATCTGACTTTTTTTTATATATATTTTTTATTTTATTTTTATTTTTTATATTCTTATTATTGTCTTTACAACTGTTTTTAACTATGCTTGTTTTAAACTTTTATTCGTCCATATGGTATTCTTTTTTTTCTCATGCATTTGTTACCACTGTTTTAATTAATTTCTATGTAAAGCACTTTGAATTCCCATTGGGTATGAAATGTGCTATACAAATAAACTTGCCTTGCCTTGCCTTGCCTTGCCTTGCCTTGTGTGTGTGTGTGTGTGTGTGTGTGTGTGTGTGTGTGTGTGTGTGTGTGTGAGAGAGAGTGAGTGAGCGAGTGAACGTGTGTGTAAATGGTCTGCATTTATATAGCTCTTTTAACAGACCCTGTGGCCATCCGAAGTGCTTCACATGTTTGCCTCACGTTCACCCATTCACTCTCTCATTCACACACCGGCGGCGGTGTCAGCCCTGTAAGGCTCATCCAGCTCATCAGGAGCAGCTGGGGTTCGGTGTCTTGCTCATGGACACCTCGACACTTGGTCAGGTGGAACCGCGGATCGAACCGCCAACCTTACGGTTTGTTCCATTGCAACAGAATTTGATTCAGCCGCTCTGGAGAGAACAGTGATGTCATCAGCTCATTATCATATAGTGTCAGTGTGGGCAGATCAGGGATATAGCGGAGAGTTTAGTGTGTCCAACTGAGCAAGCCAAGCCGAAGGCGACAGTGGAACCAAAACTCCATCATAATGGAGAACAATAACCCGTGGGAGAAACCAGGCTCAGATGGGGTGCAATGAATGTTATTTCAGCTCTACTTTCTGAGTATGAATTATCATCTGCAGTAAAAGACAACAATACTCAAGCACTGTAAAAGGTTTAGCATAAACTCACCTGACTGGCTTCTGTCCTGAATGATCGTCTCTTCAGACATTAGAACTGCACATGATTTATGAGCCTCTACATCCTTTGACCTCCTAACTGAACTCCTCGACACAAATTGATCATAGAAATAAAAACAGCATTAATAAAAATAAATAAGAGTTTTATCTTAGTCTTATTATAAGTGCAACAATAATCAAATCGCAATATTAAAGCCTCATGTCAGTCTCCTCATCACGTGATCAGTAACTCTGATTCCTGCTGCACACTACGAACATCTCTGCAGCTCGAGCTGGGTGAGCTGATGGAACTGAAGCGGCCGTTATCCAAGACTTAAATCACGTTTTTATTTCTATAAAAAGCCAAACGACAGTGGAGGCGTAATGTAAATGTAGCGGCGGCATATCCTATCCTAACTTCACCCTCACACTCAGTCTGGCAATATCGCACAAGATCTCGTCACACCCCAAGACAACGGGAAAAGAACAGCAGATGACGTCGGGTGCTTTTCTGCTCAGAGTGCTCCTACAAAACACGAGCTGCCCGCGGCACATAAAGAGAGCAAAACGCTCACTGCTATAGAAATTGTTTTAAAAGGCACAATTATATGATTCTTAATTGTGTGGAAGTATAACCTTAACTTTCTTGTAATAGTCTTCTCATTCTTGCATGTTGTACTGACGTTACTGTAACCTTTAAACAACATTATATTAATAACAAGAAAACTGTATATTTTAACATTATAGAAACATTTCAAATCAAAGTTCCCATAACCTTTTTAGGAACTGGGCTCATTTTGTTAGCCGGGCTCCATTGTGGGGACATTTGGTAGTAAAACCAGAGATCATTGTGGGACCAGCCAGCGGTCCAAATGAGAACAATTAATAAATTATGCTTATTTAAAGGTCCCATGGCATGAATTTTATGAGGTTTTTCAGCATTAATATGTGTTCCTCTGACCTGAATATTGTCCTAAAGTGGCTAGAAATGTTGATGGTTGTAAACCGAGTTCTGGCTGTCTTTCTCTGCCTTTGAGATAATGAGAGCCCAGACGAGCTGATCTTGAGTTCTCCTGTTATGACGTCATCAGGAAAGGTTTCCGCCCCTTCCTCTGCTTTGCCCACCCAGAGAATTAGTAGAGAATGGATTCAGTTTATCAGTCGCGATGTCAGCACAAGCTTTACCATATGGATTCGACAGCACCTGCTCATTAATGCCTGATCTGGGATCAGTGATTTCTGATGTGTAGCTAATCATTCAAGTTCACACAGACTTTCTTTCTAAATCGTTTAATACTGTCAGTCCTGCCTCTGGCCATCTCGATGCATCAGTGAATCAAGCCAGTGACTGAAACCATCAACTTCAGGTCGTTTCTGTTAGTTGCATGAAACTAATCTGTTATTTAAATGATTAAACTAGAGAGCGATCAAAGAACACTCTTTATAATGTTCCGATCAGTCAATCACTCGTATATCTGCAGTGCACACTTGTCCAAACTGCCGTTATAATGAAAGATGCTGTTATGCTCAACAGAAGCTCTTACTGTATTCATGTCGGTGTCGTGTTTGTTGTTAGCTGTGGTGAAAGCATTTTGTGAGAGAAATAACGTTGCAAAGTTCACTCGAGTTTACTCAGAGCTTTCAGATACAAACAAAATAAACTCGCGCTCACAGCGCTCTCAACAACTCAGAACAATAACACTTTCTCAGCAATCTTTCCCCAGCTCTCCGTCTCTCTGGACTGGCAGCGCTGCAGCTGCTCGCGCTTAAGCTTGACTAAACCACGCCCCCTAACTAAACCACGCCCCTAACTAAACCACGCCCCCTGCGCCACATAATATCATTTCTAATGCAAATCTGTCCTGGGATGCAAACACATGTATGGTCAAAAAAGAGAGAGGTAACCTCCCCGGTCCTCACACTCCTCACACACACACACTATATATATATATATATATATATATATATATATATATATATATATATATATATATATATATATATATATATATATATATATATATATATATATATATATATATATAAAATAGCATAACATTAAAAGAAGTTTATTGTAAACGTCATGTGCAGCTTTTAATGGGGCAGCAAATATATGATAGATATGAGAGAACAAGAAAGGCTTCTAATAATAGTTCACAGCACAAAACCATATGAAACATCAAATCAGAGCGACACTAAGAGCCTATGCGCATCCTGGGTGCATAGGCTCTTAGTGTGATTGCTTGATGTGCTTAAACACACATCATGTCCTTAAAGCAACACAGAGTCAGAGCTGCAGCGCTAGTGCGCATTGAAGAGTTCACTGCACAAAGAGAAGAGATATTGAGCGCTCAAATCCGAGTCCATTGTTTCCCAACCTTTTTTCAGTCATGGCACCCTTTGAAAATGTTCAACATTTTGTGGCAGCCCCTCACATACGTTACGCTAGGAGTGTAACGGTACTGACTGCTCACAGTTCGGTTTGTATCATGGTTGTAGGTTCACGGTTTCAGTAGGGTTCAGTATTGGCTATGTTCAGGGAAAAGGGACTAATAAAAGTCCAACAAATAACTTAAATACAAGCAGCATCACAAATAAATACAATTGAGCAAAGATACTAATAAAATAAACAATGCTTTTCAGGTTGTCCAGGTAGGTCTAACATTAGTTTTTAGGTAGAGAAATTGAATAAATAATCAAATGTAAAATTACTGCATATTTAACTGTTTAAATTAAAAATTAATCTTTATTAAACTTACAAAAGCTATTCAATCAAGAGCAGTGAGTAATTCCTTATCTTTTGTTTGACATTAAACAGACAGCAGTAAAGGTTACTGTCCCTTTAAGACCTAATACAGGGATGTATCGTTTTTCTCGACTGTATAAAGTTCACTGAAGGCATATAGAGACTTGGCTGCTTGGATACTCATCAAGATGGACATGTTGACATACTCTTTGTGTGAGTTTGTCAGTTCAAGCGTAAGACTTGAAAGAGAACTCAATATTTGCGCGCTGTGGGATGTGTGTGCTCTCGGATGATGCACAGAGACAGATCTTCTCAGCGCATGGCGAATATACCCGGGTGATGATGACGGCGAAAATACCTGGTCACACGGCAGCACTCACATGCATTGAACAGTTTACAAAGAGAGACCGTTTGCCAATGTTTTTCTTTTATTATCGCTGTTGTTGTAGTGTATTACTGATGAGCCAGCACGTGTATCCATCAATAGAAACATACATAAAGCATTATTTTTAGGTTACAACCCATATTAAAGATGCCTCGGATATGAGATGAACCGCAGCCCTTTATTTACAGATCAAGTAGCTTTTGTAGGCTATAATGGGAATATGATCTTCGAGAGTTTTACCTGCTGCCTGTGTAGAAGATTTTTATTATTTAATTTAATGTAAAATAAGCTGTATATAAGACACTATTAGATATCAGATATTTGCTGAGGTTGTGTTTGCCCTGTATTAAGTTTGTGCGGACATTGACAACGTGCTTGAAAATTACAGGTAGAAGATGCATGATGGACAGAAAAAGACCTTGGAATGTTGTGACGTATGAGCCAGGAAACCAACTGGAAAACTAGCTGAAGGTTGTGACCATTTTGGGAAAGCAGCTATGTATATATGCTAGGTAAACCAAAGAACTGGAGTTGTCTCCTGCAGGAGAGACTCGGCTTTGTTAATTTGAATAAAGTCTTTCTGAAATCAAATGATCTTTGGGAAATGATTTTTGCAAGAAGAAAATTTCCTACAACTGTCGTAACCGAACACAACGCACAGTTTGAATGCTGAACGGAGATGATTGACAGCTGCAGCGGAGGGAAGAGTTTCCGTCAACTTTAATTTAACGATGGAAATAATATTAATATAATATCCTTGTCCCGCACATTCAGCTATGGAATGGCTTTAGATGACTTTGTACCAGCAAATCATAATAAACGAGTGATTGCTGAAGGATCATGTGATGATATTTTCTGATTATCAGGACAGGCTGAATAAGAGCAATTGTCTGCCTGTCTGAGTTTTGTCGACAGACGGAGGCGGCCGTCTCGTAATTCTCTATGCAGGAAAAACCCTGTATAACATTATAAACCAACAATACCTTACCTGCAGTGATCTTACCAGAACGTTGCCAGTAAGTCGGGAAGGCGCAGTGCTGAACTCTGGTCTCAGGGAGAACTGTTGCAGTGGCAGATATCACAGACATTAAAAGATGAGCAGCCAGAAGAAACACTAGCAGCCCGCGCTCATCGGCGGTCAGTGTTCTGATTTATTAGCTCATATTTACTGTCTGGTGGAGGCAATCCAGAATTACTTTTGGTGAAACTATAATCAGACCCCCACCCCCAACCTCCACCCTTTTAAAAAACTCTTCGGATCTGCACGATTCACACAAGTCACCCAAGCTGACGTGAAAAAGCACGCTGTTGACATCCCTGTATGTCAGCCAATCACAACAGTGGGTGTATTCACTGAAGTCTCACAGCAGACACGCCCCTTGAAACAGAGTTTTCATGCCAGAGGGCTATTATCAGTATAGAATTTTTTTTAAATGGAAAAACCATACTAACAATATAAGTACACCTCAGGAATCATTATAAAATCATTTTTAAAAATCCATGCCATGGGACTGTTAAAATTTAAGAAATGGAGAAAGTTTTTGAGAAATGGAGAAAGTTTTTGAGAAATGGAGAACATTCTGTGATAGGCAGGTTTAGGGGTATGGGCTTAGGGGACAGAAAATATGTTAGATCAATATAAAAACAATAGAAGTATATGGCAAGTCCCCACGAAGATACAAAAATCCAACTTGTGTGTGTGTTTGTTTAAGTGTATTTGTGTGTGTGTTTGTTTAAGTGTGTGTGTTTGTTTAAGTGTGTGTGTGTGTGTGTGTGTGTGTGTGTGTGTGTGTGTGTGTGTGTGTGTGTGTGTGTAGACATACATTTTTGTGGTCCTGCTGTGATCCTGATCTCCCCTCCATGATCAACACTATAAACACACAAACACACATTAATGTAGATATGCATCTTGCACACACATTCACTATATCAGTATCAGTGTTTGACACACTTGAGTCTCTGTAGTGAGCAGTTCGGATCCTCCTGTTTGTCAGAGAGCAGCTTGACTCCTGAATCTCCTGGGTGATTGTAGCTTAGATCCAGCTCTCTCAGGTGTGAGGGGTTTGAACTCAGAGCTGAAGACAGAAAACCACAGCCTTCCTCTGTCACCATACAGCCAGACAACCTACAGATGGATCAAAACAGCCTCGTCATCTATCTAGTTCTCTTTATATGTCTCACAAAAACATACACATATATCAATCAAACCACACCAGACTTCGTTTGGAAGCGGACCAACACCCATCTTTTGAGCGGCCTCGGTCTGCTTGTTTGGTGCACACCAGGGTTGGGATGGCAGCGTTCACATATGTTCAAATTAACTGCACTAACCGAGCAATCGCACCACGGTTAGTTTTAATCAAACCAAACATGACAAGTGTGAATGCACCCTTACATGAGTTAAAGTCTTCAATGAACACAAAGAGTTGTGAGCAAATGGGATGTGTCAAATCTGCCACTAACTACACATTTTGTTTAACCCTTTGTTGAAATTATGCCCATTCGAAACCTGAATAATTCCAGAGCAAGTCAGAATAAATCAAAGTGTAACAATTTATTAACAGTATATGTATAATGCCAATTACATAATTACAACAGGTAAATGTATAATGCCATTTGCATCATCAATTCAAAGTTAGCCTAATACATATAAAATCAAATACTCTGAAGAAAAGAATGAAATATATACCTGACTTCTGAAAATTTCATAATGCTGGCTATCTTGAAACATCCAGCATTACGGGCTGACCTGACTACAGAATCGAGCCCTGAGCTCCTGGCAACATTTCTTTAAATACCCAGAACCAGATTTATAAACTCTTTCAAATGTAAACAGTTCACAATGGGAATGTGCATTAATCAAGTCCTATAGACTTGTATGGATGAGATGCCAAATGTATGAAAGGCACACCCACCATACACCAAGGCAAGATATCTTTAAACTCTTAAAACATTTATGATGTTCTAGTTTACTTCTGTGGAGATGAGACATTTGTACCAGTCGCACTGAGACATTTCAAATGGTATCAAACACAAAATACTGTATAGTGAGGATTGACATTGTAATAGAGATTTCTGGTGCATTTCAGGTGATCTCAATGAAGGGGAGCAGGAGTTTGGGGGAAGTTTCATGTGAAAGGAAAGGCATTAAATTAGTGTCATTCGTAGATGATTCGCTCAGTGTGATATTTCGTCAACGACAGAGACACTAATGTATGAATGAGTTCAGATGCTAATTTCCTTTGTTTTCTCAGAGTCCCTGTTCCTTGATTATACATTTCGGCATCTGCTATTTTTTTTCCAGCCTTACACATTTCATCAAGAAGTCAGTAGCACTTATGTAATGCGATGGATTACTCTCTGTAGCAGCAGACATTTCTGCCATTAGACTATGAGTTTCTAATATTATGACTTTAGGTAAAAATGCCTTATGTTTACTATGGGTCATCGTTCATATATTTTATAAATGGCTATTGTTCAGTACTGATGTATACACAATATGTTTGATTGTGTGCATCTGTTAACCTGTTAAACTGAATCCCAACTTTTGAAAAAATCCTAAGAAATGTATACTCAGACTAAAACATATACAGTTTGTAAATCCTTTGCACTAAAAGCATAATTATGGTCTTATTTGAAAGCAGACACTTGGCAGTTTACTGTAAAGTCAAAAGTTTTATCATCAAAAATACCTATAATAAAATTCTAAGTTTTGTAAAGTTATTAGAAATTATTTGTATGAAATATCTTTATGAAAATAAAATTGAAGTTGGCCTTGGAGGAATCTAGAAATGCACTACAGCTAAAGCCACAAGTCTGACCATGTTATATTTCAGATCTGAAGATGATCAGTCTAAAACTTTAGAATTTTATTAAATGTTTTACAAGATCGTTTCATGTGATATTATTTTGAGATATCTCTAAAATATCAACTGATGTTTATTGCCATGTCTTCTCAGCTTTCATTCAGTGTATTGCCTCTATTGTTTAGAGGTGCAAACTGCCCCATTCAGTTTGTCTCCCCGGCACACATTCACACTTCTGCGGACTGGTTATGGCTCAAATTATTATTCTTTTGTCTGCATTATAATTACTAATGACTCTCTATTCTGTTCTATTCTGTTCTATACTGTTCTATTCAAACCTCATTTCCAAATCAAACCTCTCACTTTACCTTCAATGAGACTCTATAAAATGCATTTCGTCCAGATAAGCATTTCAGTAGTTTTACATTTAGAAAATGTTTATAAAAATTAAGTATTTGCTCAGTGGCAGGTGCATCTAGGGCAAGCTAGCATGTTAGCTTAGCACACTAGCAAAACAACAATTTATACGATTAAAATCATGTTTTATTCAAAACTTGATTCATATCACTTTATAAAGTCGAGTGTTTTATATAACAATCTGTAGTCTCAAATAGCTTTGGGTCAAAAAATCTGACAGAAAATACACAATGCTAAAAGCTATGTGGAATAGCATTACATTATAAATATCATCTATTATGAAACCACCCAACATGGCATAAAGAACACAGGCCAACCATATATTGCCGCGATTGTGTTTATTGCCTTCAAACGTGTTTATCTGCATGAAATAGCGATCTGACGATCTCTGGAAGCTGTTTTGGTTATGTCGATACTTCCTGAATGTCACATTGTTTGACTGTTCTTCATATGTTCCATATTAGGACTGAATGTTCAGTAGTACAGCTTTCCAGCGCCCTCCGGTTGCCAGAATGAATTGAAGACACAGCACATCACAGTCTACTGCGCTCCTAATGATACATCCGCGGATTTTGGATAAAGATTGAGTAAATAATACTTCTCTGTATAGAAATTTGACTCAAACATGTGAGAATCTAACAATATTTCTCCACATCTGCACACATTTGAAGTAAAAGCCCTGAGGGATGTTGTTTTGTCGAGAGTCTTCATGACGACCACAGAGGAGTTTTTTATGAATGGGAGCAAATGACACGCATATTACAATCAAAAGGTAGCGATGCCGATGATCATATTCATAATCCTGGCACATAATAAAACAGAGGTAAAAAATTAAACTTTAGTCTTAGATCTTTTTAATGATGTATAGTTTGTCAAGGTAATTACTTACATCTGATAGTAATTGAGCTGATTTAAGCAAAGAGAGCTTCGGCACATCCACGTCCTTGTGAACGTTAAGAGGTAAAATAGATAGCACTGCAGAGTGAATAAATGCTACACCATCTATGAGTCTACCATTTTGCTGTGTAAGAAATGGATTATTACATCTGTTGAAATAACCACTCCACATACCATTTTTGTGTTGTAAAGTTCCTTTTATTTCACAAGAAGCTGTGAACATGTTAGCATTGTCTTACGGTTATCTCTTCTTTGTGGTTGTCTGTATGGGTCTCACTACAGGAGCACGCCCCCTAGTGAGCCCCTTTATATAAGTTCTACCTATGAGGAGTTGGGTTATAAATCTGATATTTGTTTTTGTTGTTGCGCTTTAAGCTCTTTTGAAACTGGTACATTTGTATGTGTCACTATGTGATTTAAAACATTTCTATTTTATTTGTATTTTTCAAGTCATGTGAATTCATGTACCACCAAGATAGAATTGTTGATGGTTTAGTCCAATTTGTGTGGTGGGAATTGTTTCTATTTAAAGAATGCTGTTTAGTGTTTAGGAAAAAAGAAACTAAGCAAAATGTAATGTCTATAAATGCTCTTGGTCACCTGAGTGAAATGGTTGATGGCGACGAAACATGATATAAATATTGCCTGCGTTATGAAGGATGAAGGATTTAACTGTATTATTAATTTATTAATTATTAGTTCACATCACTCAAACGGTTGTCAGTGGAGAAACTGGCATCAAAGCATCACATAAGTGATCGATCCCGAGTTGCAACATCACTACATGCATTCTAGTAGCTGATAGTTGGTGTACGCAGGGAAAATCATCATACCCCTTCGCTTAATAGTGTGGTCCCAAAAAATCTTTGTTTTAAGTGCTATCTGGCCCTTCCCCTTACCCCTACCACTTCAGCCAAAAGAGAATCGAGACACCGCTACCCCTTCACGTGAACGTGCAAAAAGAAGAGGAAAGGGAAGGGCTAAGGGGTAGAAATAGGATTGGGCCTTAATCTAAGCCCTGTCCATGAAACCAGGCCTTAATGTTTTTAATTGTGATTAACCATACAAAAATGTGTGCTTGCTTAATTAGTTCTTTTTAATTTAAAAAAAACAATTGATTGACAGAATATGAAGACCATGAAAATCTTCAGGAGTCGGCTCTCCATGACAGTTTGAAACCGGACAAGACAACAGACCAAAAAACATACTCAGTTAAATATCATACAATTTTAGTTTATCAACGAAATCCCATTAAATATTGAGGTAATTTTGTGCTTAATAGTGGTGTAAATCGGCACTGTCTCATGATTCAATTCAATTATGATTATCATGTCAAAAAGATTGACTGAAAGAGAGAACACACATCAACAGTCAGATCATCTACAAACATTATGACCATTGGACTGTAAATTATCTCTTATATGTTCTTAAATACCTCAGTATCTGCAGCTGACAGTTTGGACTCTTCAGTCCATCAGAGAGCAGCTTCACTCCTGAATCCTGCAGGTCATTGTTACTCAGGTCCAGCTCTCTCAGAGCACAGTTTGAGGATTGAAGAGCTGATGACAAACTCTCACAACACTGATCAGTGAGATTACAGCCAGCGAGACTAGAAAAGATTAAATAATATAACATTAAAACAATAATGAAATAACAATAAATGAATGTAAAGGAAGTTGCCAGTTGTCTGTCCTCAGGAATCTGGAACAAAATATTTTTAACATTCTAGCCTGATTGTTAATATGAAAAAAAATGTAATAGTTTGATAATTTAAAAGAAAATGTAATCATTTCATCATTCAAGTTCATTAAAGTTGCACAGTGATGTTTGAGAAACACTGTTGAAAGTGAATCAGACCAAGCACCATAACACACTTGTAACCAATCAGCAGCAGGGGGCGTGTCCACTCATGATGGGGGAGGAGAGACAGTGAGCCAATCAACAGTAGGGGGTCTGTCAACTAATGGAGGAGAGAGAGCAACCAAGAGGAAGAATTAAAGAAAGACTATAGAAAGAGAGATTGCTGAGAGATATTACAAAAGACAAAAGGTCAGAGGAATATCACCAGAAAAAGAAGGGTTATGATCAGGAAAGAGCTTTATGATGCACGTTAATATTAGATCATATTTACAGCACTGGAGAGACCTAAGCGGGAAGGCCTGAAAATTGACGCCAATGTTGTTTTGATTTTGCTCTATACATATATTTAACATTGGTAACAAGTAAAATGGTGACTAACAACAATCTCTTGCTTGTATATACTCTTGTATGTTCATTTTTTTGTTCATTTAATTACCATTAAATACATTAATTACCTTCAAGCGATTCTAGATACCATATCAACAATATTGTTATTTTTTTACAATGGTAGTCAAGTTCCATGCGCGGTTTTGCCTGTGGTTAATGTTATCACAAACTAAATGTATGATACTATGGAAGACAAATGGTTAATTAGTTCTATCTCAGTAAGAATATTTACATTTTAGGCCCTACCCTTTCAAAATGAGTTTTAACATTTTACAGATGTTTCTATGAGTGTTAATGAACATAAATTTATATCTGCATTCCAACTCATGCTACTGTCAAATGTCAATTTTCAAAATATAAAATTTGTAATATTATTAATAATATGTGCTTGCCGCACTACTTTAAAATAGTGGAGGGTGGCGCAAACAAAAATGAATAATAAAAGATGCACCCACTATTTCAAAAGCTGATGTCTGGGTATATGTCGGCTTTCATGAGCAAACTGGTAAACACAAGCTGGACAAGACAGATGCTGTGTGTAAAGCCTGTCACACACTAATACATTTTTTAAGTAAATACAACTAACTTAAGAATCAGGTTTCCTTTCATTCAGTCACTCCGAGTAACGTCAATTTATATAGATTCAGTTCGCTTAGGCTCCTCCCCGTTTACGGGGAGTCTGATACACCATGGTGGGGCCCAATGCCCGTCATGCGTGTAGAGGTTGCCACATTGCTGGCGAAGGGTGAGATCGAGCCTATCCCTCCAAATGAAGTCCGGCTTCTACATCCCTTACTTTACTGTACCCAAGAAAACCGGTGGTTTACAGCAAAACACCTTTTTGAATGCATTCGTCCAGCAGATTGGTTTGCAGCGATCGACCTGACGGACGCCTACTTCCATGTCTCCTTCCTTCAGTTTTCTTTTATATATTGCCATATCAGTACGCGGTTCTCTCATTCACGAGATCAATAAATAATAAAACGGCACTTATCACTGACACTATCCTTGACAGGACAATTTACATTCTTTGTCTCAGTAAAACTTGGCATAAAGACAATGACTATATTAATTTGAACTTGTGTACCCCATCTGGATATAAATATATTGACGTGCCTAGAGCTTCCGGTAAGGGTGATGGCTTGGCTGTGATATTTGCATCAAACTTATCACTCGATTTTGTTGATGCTCCAACTGTTTCATCATTTGAATGTCTGGTTTTTAAAGTCAATAATGTTTCATCTGTTCTTGTGCTGCTCCTTTATCGTCTACCTAAACCAAATCCTTTATTTTTTTTCTGAGTTTACTGAGTTGCTGACACTTCTTAGTCCATTCTGTTCATCTATGGTCTTGACTGGTGACATCAATTTCCATATTCATAATCCAAGCTGTATCAAAACTGCTACCTTTTTGGACATTTTAGATAGCTTTGACTTTAAACAGCATGTTACTTTTCCGACCCATAGGCTGGGCCATATATTGGATGTGGTATGTTCTGCTGGTATTGGTATCCAGTCTCTGGATAGTATTGACATGAGTATAAGTGACCATAGGCTTATTACTTTTGACATAAATGTTGTCTTCACGATATATTTCAGAGCGCACTATCAAATTTCGTAACATCAAGCACACAGACTTTACTTGTTTTTCGACTTCTGTCTCTTGGCTTCCCACTACAAACTCTGTTGAGCACTATAATTCCATGCTGTCGTCACTTTTGGATGAGTTTGCACCTGTGCGAGAACGGGTTGTTACTTTTAGGAAACCCTGTCCATGGTTTACTCCCACTCTACGTTTAATGAAAGCTGCTGGAAGACAATTAGAACGGCAATGCAAAAAATCTGGCCTGACGGTACATAGGCTTTTATACACTCAACAACAGTCTGCTTACCATTCTGCTTTGATTACTGCATGGAAGAACTATTATTCAAGCGTTATTGGTAACGCTGGAACTAATTCTAAATCGCTGTTTAAGACTGTTGACAATCTTCTTAAAACAACTAAGCCCATTGTTCACTCCTCTGTTGACCAGTCTAATAAGTTTCTTCATTATTTCACTGGTAAGATTGAGGGTATTTATAGCTCTTTAAACACCGTAGCTCCACTTGAGCTAGTTGATACTCAGCCTTCACATTCCCCACTCACTACCTTTTCGAACTTTGTAACGGTCGGAGATGATTTTATTTTAAGTACAGTAAAGTCCATGAACTCTACTAGCAGTATTTTAGATCCGGTTCCCTGCTCGGTTATTATGAACTGCCTTGCATCAATCTGCCCTTTTATGACTTCGATTGTTAACCTCTCATTGATTTCTGGAATTGTTCTTCCAGAACTAAAAATAGCTGCCATTACACCAGTCCCTAAGAGGACTGGCTGTGATGTTTCTGATTTGTCCAACTACAGGCCTATTTCTAACCTCCCATTCTTGGCTAAAGTTCTTGAGCGTGTTGTGGCTACTCAGTTAAATAATCACCTTGCACTGAACAGTCTCCTTGAACCTTTTCAATCTGGGTTTCGAAGAGGGCATAGCACTGAAACCGCTTTAATTAAGGTCGTAAATGATCTCCTTATTGCAGCTGATTCTGGTGCATGCAGTATTTTGGTCTTTTTAGACCTCGGTGCTGCTTTTGACACTATATGCCATTCTGTTCTGCTTGACAGGCTGGAAAATTGGTTGGGTCTTTCTGGAGCTGTCCTTAATTGGTTTCGGTCCTATTTAACAAATCGTGCCCAGTTCGTTGGCTTCGGTAACTACAAATCTGATACCGTGCCTGTTCAACAGGGAGTTCCTCAGGGCTCAGTACTGGGTCCAATTTTATTTAACATTTATATGCTTCCGCTTGGGCAGATCATCAGGAAACATGGTCTTGGTTATCACTGCTATGCCGATGATACGCAGATATACATCAACACTAGTCCTGATGTTCATTGCTCATTAATAGCTTTGTGTAACTGTCTAACAGAGATCAGTATTTGGATGCAGAATAACTTTCTGAAGCTGAACGGCTCTCAAACTGAATTGAGGCAGATTGGTACAGTGGCGGCTACTCGTAAAGCCGAGCAGATCAGTTTGATTGTTGATTCCTCCATGGCAATCCCTACTTCACAGGTGAGAAATCTTGGTGTGATTTTTGATCCATAATTAACATTTGAAGCACACATAAAACATATCTCCAAAACTGCATTTTTCCATCTGAGAAATATAGCACCACTGAGACCTTTTCTCTCTTTTGCAGACACAGAAAAGCTTATACATGCCTTCATTATAATTAGGTTAGATTACTGTAATGCCTTATTTTCCGGTCTTCCAGCTAAATCGTTGAGCAAGCTTCAGTATATTCAAAACTCTACCGCTCGTGTGCTCACTCGTACTTCTCCTCGTGAACACATTACACCTGTTCTTTCACAATTGCATTGGCTTCCCATAAATATCATAATTGATTGTAAAAAAATTATTTTAACGTTCAAGGCACTTCATGGGACTGCACCTGAGTATCTTTGTGACCTGTCCTTATACTCCATCATGCTCTCTTCGCTCTGCTAACTCTCTATCACTTCGTCAGCCTTCATGTAAACTAAAGACCATGGGGGAAAGAGCCTTTTCATACAAAGACCCAAAGCTATGGAATGTGCTTCCTCTGCCCATCAGAAATGCACCAACGCTGGGTCATTTAAAAAATTTGATTAAGACACATTTGTTTAAAACCCATACTCGTGGTCATACTCTAGATTTAATTTGTACATCAAGGGCTGATATTTCTTCTATCACGTCTACTGATACTGGTATTTCTGATCATAAATTTCTTTATGAATTTCTTTAGTTTCAGCCTGCCTATCCCTAAAAACTGTTCTACAACTGTCATATCTTACCGCAATCTCAAAGCTGTTGATATTTCATTATATTGTACCTCTATTTCCTCTTCGAATCTCTCTGATGTCTCTGATATCTCCTCACCCTCACTGATACTATCCAACTATAACTCCATAATTTCGGATATCTTAGATGAGCATGCTCCATTCAAGACCAGAAGTATCCCATTATATTGCGACAGGAAACTAATAAAAACCAATAATAACCAACTGCAGAACCGCAGAACCCATATGCGTCACTCACAATGGTCTGAGGACAACAGCGGCACGCCACAGTCTCATGCCGAAAGTGGGCGGAGTTAACAAAACTAAACAATCGGCACGGCGGAAGAAGATAACACGGTAAACAGCTGTTTTGTGTTGTGGTTTTAATCTATTAAGTTTATTTGTGTTGTGTATTTGATCCATCGTTGTTGTATTAACACTTTATACAGAATGTGGCTCTATTTTTTTCTAATGTGCTCTGCTTTACAATGTCTATCGCGTCTGTTGATATGGTCTTGCTTTAATTAACATAACTGTTTGTGATTTTATTTTGTTGTTGGCGCCGTATTTTTTATTTGCTTTTATCTGATACTGACCAGTGTTTTATGTGTTTTTCCCACTAATTTATATAGGCATTACGTTTTGGAGAGGATCAGCTTTACTTCATGTACATCAATGCAAGACATTCTGCACCAGTTTCTACTGCCCAGTGTTTTAAACTGACCAGATGGCACAGTACACCTTCAAATTCACTTCAAAAAGCAGCTGTCCATGGAGGTATGAAGGTTTGGAGTTATTTGTTTATACACAGTGGCAAGAAATAGTATTTATTTGTTGTCCCTTTTGAATTAGTTGGTTATAAAGTTTCAAGTGTAATATATATATATATATATATATATATATATATATATATATATATATATATATATATATATATATATATATATATATATATATATATATATAGTGCTTATAAGCTAACAAAATACAAACACTATTTCATGTGTTTGAATGTGTCCTATTAAAATTAAATTAAATACACAACCAAGCATTATTTATATCTGTTTGATTTTGTTACAGTAATTTGATAATCAGAATGTCACCCCAGGACAATGGAAGCTGATCAAAAACAAGGTTAGTTTTAAAAGGCTTTAATAAAGACATGAGCTACTTATACAGATAGTGTGTTTTTATGTGTCCATTTTCCAGGAATGTTCTTCTATTCTATAATGTTGGATTGTTTTAGACTGTTCCACAACAGTTGGATGGCTCTACTGACAGTAGGATCTTCATGTTAATGGTAAGAAAAAGAAGGGAAAGGTAAAACTTTCTTTAAATACAAGCTTCCCTTCATTAGGATAAAAAACATGAGGGCTTTTCACACTTGAAATAGTAAACTCCGGGTATACAGAATCCTGGGTTATCTTGCTTCACGTTTCACACTGATCATCATTTACCTGAGATGAACATTTAATCCTGGGTATTCATACACTGCCGTTCCACACTGTACTTTAATAAACCATGGGATAACATATGTGCAGTATCAGGGTCACTGACAGACACTGCACTGCACACAATATGTTTTCAGAAATGCTCAAGCTTTGCATGTCCTTGTATTACAAGTTTATCCTGAATGGACATTTCAGACTATACAATCATTTAAATGGTCTCTTCTTCGCTGCAATTGCGTTTTCTGTTTGCATTTGATGTTTTTCCTCTTCAATGCTGACTTTATTATTTATATAGAGTGCACAGTGTTTCAGTGACTGTCCAAAGCACGTAAATATAAAAGTGTGAAATGTTACTTTACCCGAGGTTAAAAGTGTGTTTAGAATGACGATAAAAAGCCCTATGAAGTGCTTGCCTTTGATTTCTGTATACATTTGAACTGAAAATGGTTAATTAATTTGATTGTGACGGTATAATTTATGTCACAAATTTAGACATGAGAAACTGAATTTCACAACTTTACATGCTTCATCCTGACTTCAACACACGATATTGTTAAAACACTTCCAACATTTCATCCTATTTGTTTGTACCCTTGTCTCATGAAGGAGCGGCGGATCACAGAAGACCTCTGCACTGCAGTGTAAAGACTGTGGAACAACCAGAAGTGTTCAACAGTTTAGTGGAAGAGCCCTGATTTCTGAAATGTGAAAGTGGAAGACTAGGAAAAAGCCCTTCAACTTTCACAGGCTGAATGGTTGACCGACAGCTGGCCAAAGAGACAGTTGTCAATGTTTATAGAGGTTACATTTATTTTAGATTTAATTTGTCATGTACCTGCTGTCCAATAACTTTCAACTTAGTTAAATTTATTCCCCTTGGTCTGATTGTGTATTTTTTAAAGCAAACCCAAGCCAGTATATGATGCCTTTGCTACTTAAAGGGATTTTTAAGGAACATTTTTAAAATGAAACAATTTCTGTGTGTTTTGGGGTTTGATTAACCTGAATCCTGCATAACAGTGTAGAATTGTGTAATGTATATTATGTACTATGAAAAAAGGTTTATTCTGAGATGCTTGGGTAAAAAAAAATATATTGTGTCATAAAAATAAATGGTCAAATGCTCAATCTTTGTTTTCATTTTTTGTGTGTTTAACTTTGTGTTCAGTTTATCTAATATAATATTTAAGACATAATATAAATAAAAAATAATAATAGCAACTTTTTACTTTAAAAACGTTACAATGTTTTTTTATAAATATTTTTTTTTAACGTAAATGATTTTATTTTGTATTGATATCCAGTATTGTTTATTTTAAAACATATTTATATGATTTAACTATGAGTGAGTATATCTATCTAGCCTATCTATCATCTCTCTATCTATCTTCAATTAGAACGTATTAGTTAAATACTTGACATTATTAACATCTTTAAACTTTGGTCTTGAAACGCTCCAAATAGAGCAATGTATGCGAAGATAAATCAGCTCCGCCCACTTCCGGCATGAGACTGTGCCATGGTGCTGTTGTCGCCCTCAGACTATTGTGAGTGACGTATATGGGTTCTGCGGTTCTGCAGTTAGACCTGTCTCATAAAAACACTTAATGGTGGTCTAAAGTGAGATAAAGAGTGAAAATATAATTTTAATGTTTTAAATTGTGTTATGTAGCTTAATGCTAACTGAAGCTCTAATGCACCTGCTGGAACAGGAGCATTTGTCTATTCTGTTACAATAATTCACAGAATGTGCTTTTAGTTTAGTTTTTTTTTTATTTTTAGATTACTGTGGCTTACTAAAGGAAATACTGTGTTGATAATGGGCCATTTAGCCAGGCATGCATGTTATAATGGAATTGAATAATGGCTGTTACAAAACAAAAGATTCATAACAAAAGGATAATGAGGATTACGCCTCAGACATTCAAAAGTGAATACAAGAAATTTTAAAAAATCCCTCATTTGAACAAAATAAGGAATTCTATTTATCTTTTTAGATTAGAAAATAATAAACTAAACTTTAATATTTTGGGAGTTTTTAATATTTTGATATTGTAATAATTTCAGTTACTCTACAAATTAATGTAGAAACAATTTAAAGACAGCATATTTTAAATGTGTTGTAATGGCATCTTTTTATGAATGAAGGCCAGTATCACTGACACCATTGTCTCTATGAAACATTAATGACGTTACATTACAGTATAAATCAAAGCTACCCAATTTCAACACTTATTAGTGTTTTAAAAAAAAACTTTTAATTTAAGTGAACTTAAAACAATCTTTAAATAAACTCATTATTAAAAAATATAGTTACCAGTTGCCTTCCCTGTTAGACATATTCAGAAATGTAAGTTATCAAACAGCTTTCTTAACTGCATAAATAATACATTAAATATAGAATAATCATCTTTTCTATGTTCCCGTTATTTCTTTGTTCATCAGTGTTTAAAATTGAGACTGGCACGAGACTGGCACAACTAACTTATGGATCTGATTGAGGCACAGACAGGACATCGACATAAAGCGCGTTCACCTCTGTCTTGTGTGTATGTGTGTGTTTGGGTGTCAGGACATAGACATAAAGCACGTTCTCTTCTGTCTTGTGTCTGTGTGTGAGTGTGTGTGTGTGTGTGTGTGTGTGTGTGTGTGTGTGTGTGTGTGTGTGTGTGTGTGTGTCTCAGGACACTGACATAGGCTACAGCGCGTTCTCTTCTGTCTTGTTGTGTGTGTGTGTATTTGTGTGTCAGGACATCGACATACAGCTTAGATGGTTTAAAAGCATTACATAAATAAGAGCGTGATGGTGTTCATGAATATGGGAGAACATGTTCGACGTATTTCCTGCTTTTGCAGCCACTCTTCGTGCAAACTGGATAATCCTCTTTAAGGACAACCCTGCAGTCATTTTTCAAATACTCAAAGTATTCCAATACTGCAGATTGTAACTTTTTTTTTGGTCAGGGGATAGAGATTAGAATTTGTAGCCTCTGGCTCTGACATTTTCTCAGTTGTACATAGAGTGGAGTCTAAGCAGTGACGTATAATGACGTTGCATATGCGCAGTGCGCAGGTGAGATCTGTTTTCATTTTTTCTCCAAAACCGTGCATAAGCAAATGCTCACGGTATGATAATCGTACATGTCAATTTCACAATAAACCGCCATACCGGTATACCGTTGCAACCCTAATTTCACAATAAACCATGGCGGTATACTGTTGCAACCCTAATTGTCGCTATATGATAAATTAAAATAAGCTGATAACATCACCGTTTTCTCCAGAACCACTGTACAGACAAATCAAATGTTGTTGCAAAATTGTCCTGTTAAACACTGTGAAGCTGCTTTGAAACAATCGGCATTGTAAAAGCGCTATAAGTAAAGTTGACTTGACTCCTCGCTCCCGCCATATGTCCAGTAGTGGAAAGAGTACTGAAAAAGCATACTCAAGTAGAAGTAGTTACTTGCCAAAAATTTAATTTAAGTAGAGTAAAAGTACCTGTCCTAAATACTACTCAAAGTAGCAGTATCAAGTAGCCCTTTTAAAAGTACTCAAGAGTAGTGAGTAGTGAGTATTGAGTATTATGCGGTGAATAGTAGTGATCGACCGATATATCGGATTCCCGATATTTTTCCCGATATTTAAGCATTTTCCCATAATCGGGTCTCAGTTTTGTAATATCGGATTTCCGATAAATGGCTGCATCTTGTGGACGTTTTGAGAATTGCATACAAGCGCGCCATTAAAGGACTGCGTCTGAAGGGAGATTATCAACAGCGGTGTTCAGAGGTAAAATAACCTGCATCCCTTAATTAATCAACTTTGTTTAACATAACAGTTATGCTAAATTGAGATAACCTCAAATAAGATGTTGATATGTATAGGTAGTTTAAACTTGGCGCTAGAGACGAACTCACTGACGGAGTCAGTCAGGTAATCCGCCATCATGTCACAATAAGATGCAACTTCACATGAATGAAATAAAACAGCCATGAGTGAGAGCATGCTGGAAATAAAAGCACCAAACTCTTTCTCTCTCTGTGTTTATGCTCAGTCGCGTTCAGCCGTTCTCTCACCGAGCTGTTGCTCCAGCATAGGCTAGATCACCATGTAAACAAGACCGACTCGTTTAAAACTCCTTAAATTATATTAACGTCTGCTATATAACATTTATATAATAAAAATCTAATTAATTACAGCTCCGTGAAAATTAATTATTACGCCACGAATGAGAGCATGTTAGAAATAAAACCACCAAACTCTTTCTCTCTCTGTGTTTATGCTCAGTCGTGCAGGGTTGCCTACTTTTAAGTTCAGGTTGGAGTGAGATTTTTTTGGGGGCCGGGGGGGGGGGGGGGATGCTTTTGATCTTGATTCAGTATCAGTTTATATCTAGTATATATACTGTACATAATAATATGTTTGTTTTAGCACTAGTTTAAAGATTTCTTGGGTCAAATTATATGTGCCATTCCTTAATATTCACTTGTGACTGCTTATATAAGTATCATTATTCATTAAAAAGATTAGGATGCAAGTTATTTAAGTTTTGAAATTTCACATTTAAAGAAATCTATTGTTTGATCATCATATCTAAATATTTATTAGAATGCAAAGACTGCAATATATTTTTGAGCAACTAGATTAGATACATGTATATTTATTAAAGAGCCATAAGGCACCTAATGGCATTACAAATAAACATTAATATTTTTTAGCCACAAAATGACTCTAATTTGCCTCTTTGAATTGGAATTCTCTATTTTAATATTAATTACTACACTAATTGTAATATAAATTTTAGAAGAAATACAAATATTAGAAGAAAAATATTTTAAGTGGTCATTTATTGAAAATAATTGTTGCACAAATAGTATTTAGTACCAAAAGATCTCCTCAAAATATTCAATAAATATAATTTAATGAGTATGAGTGTGACCTATTAGTAAGGAATACCTGAGGGCTAAATACAAGAATAACATTAATGTTAACAATGTTGAATCTCTATCACTCTCCATAATACAACGATCCTGTAAATATGGCTGACTTAATAATCAATAAACACTAACACTATGCTGTACTGTTTACCAAAACCTGCAGCAAACATCTATATGGTGAAACTGTTGTGTATCCGCTTAAGCCATTTAAATTCATTGGCACGGCGCTAGAAGTATTGAGCGCTCATGGGCCACGTGACCAGCGCGCGCCGCAGGGAGACGAGAGCCTGCAACTCCGCAACGCCTCTGGCTTTAACATTATGCCACATTAGCGCCAAAACGCTATTTATTGTTTGAATTTCATTAAAACACATTAAAAAAATTAAAGCTTATAGCTTTGTTTAATATCAAAAGCAGGTTTGGCAATTTGGCGTGAGATTGAGTTGGGCGGAGTGAGAGCGTGAGACAGAGCCTGAAAGCGAGAGAATCACGCCAGATGCGTGAGAGTTGGCAACCCTGGTCGTGTTCAGCCGTTCTCTCACCGAGTTGTTGTTCCAGCAAAGGCTAGTCACATGTAAACAAGACCGACTAGTTTAAAACTCCTTAAATTATATTAACGTCTGCTGTATGACATTTAACATTATATAACATTTCGTTGTTTTATAATAAACATCAAATTAATTACAGCTCCGTGAAAATGAATTATTAAGCCTGTCTCCGCGAGACGTGTGTTAAACGCAGAGATGAAAACAGCACCCTGTCATCAGCATAATTCAGAGACTGACACAAACATTCATTTTGATACCGTACTAGATGAGATTGACATAAACAAACCGGCGAATACATCAGCTTTTACAATGTTTGCATAATCCAGAGAATATTAACTCTTTAGTCTATTAAACACATAAACCTTTTAAAACTATAGTTTAAAATAAATGCTTTAATAGTTATGGGGAGTTGATAGACTCAACTCTCATTTATATTCTCCATTTGAAAAACATTAGACTTTTTAAATGTATTTTGCCTGTTGTAAATATGGCTGTATTTATAAATAAAAAGGGTGGAAAAAAAATTGCACTATTAAATGCATTAAACACGCATTAT
The DNA here is from genome assembly GCF_024679245.1 of Pseudorasbora parva. NCBI lineage: Eukaryota > Metazoa > Chordata > Actinopteri > Cypriniformes > Gobionidae > Pseudorasbora > Pseudorasbora parva. Next base: position 992,608 of record NC_090186.1, read on the forward strand.
AACATATTTCTATTGTACTAAAAAGATACTCAAGTACATTTTTAATGCATTTAATAGTACGTTTTTTTTTTTTACCTGGGCAGCATTAATGTTAATAAGACTTTGCACTGTATTTAAAAAAAAAAAACAGTTCTGACTATTTATTGATGTAAATGTCTTTTGTTCTGTGTGTAAGTGAGTGAAACTGCAAATACTACAGTGTTTAAAAAGCTCAGTTCAGTGCTGTTGCTGTAATTGTAAAAGACAGAAATAACACAATAAGTAAATATCGGTTCTATATCGGTTATCGGCACATAAACATGCAAATAATCGGTATCGGTAATAAATAAAATCAATATCGGTCGATCACTAGTTAATAGTAGTCCACCTTATACACTGCAAATTAAAAATGTAGCTTACTATTTTATGGATGATTCTCAGTAAGAACTAATAAACATATCACCAAAACATATTTCAATATTTATTTAAATTTTTATTTTTATTCTTGACTGTTAGCATTAAAAATACAGCCATGTAATATTTGAGAAATCAACCAATAATCTGGTAACATTCATTCACTCATCCTTTCAAATCACCCTACTACCTGTCCGCTTGATCCTATACCCTCTCACCTCCTTCAGGCCATTTCTTCTTCAATCACTCCTGCACTCACTCACATTGTCAACACTTCTCTTCACACGGGAACCTTTCCCACAGCATTAGGGGTGTCCATGGTTAACCGATTGACGATTAACCGTTAAAAATTGCGTAACCGAGTGAAACATTTTGCTCGGTTAAGTGGCGTCAATGACGTGCCTTGAATTTAGTTGTAATATATGTTTGCACCCCTAGAGACCGCCAGAGCGCTCCCAGACATTTGTAGTATCCATAGGGTTAGGGTAGTATCCACAAGAAGAAGTCATGACCAGCTTTCTAAGCGGGCAAAGAAAGCGTGGGAGCACTAAAAATGAGAGTGACGGGACGAAATGCAAGTATTGCAATGCAGTGCTTACCGCATTTTTCAGGCTATAAGTTGCTCCGGAGTATGAGTCGCATCAGTCAAAATATGCGTCATGAAGAGGAAAATAACATACGTCGCACTGGACTAAAAGTCGCATTAGGGCAGAAGCAGAGCGGGAGCCGCGCGCGCTGTGCATAACGGATCAGAAGAAAGAAAGTTTGAAGTGAGAAACTTGTGAATGACTAGAGAAAAGCAGACGTTACTTTAACTGTAATGAAGAAAACAAAAAAGCTGATCGCGGACTGAAAGCAAGATGGCCAGAGCTGAAGGGACGAGTCCACAGATGCTTGAACTCTCTGCCGGGAGAGGCTCATCAGCCGCGCGAGTCAAACGCTGAGTCTGTGTGAATCATTCTCGGCTGCATATTTTACTAACGTTACATGCTCTAATCGTGCAAGCGGCCACTCGCATTGCTCGTGAACTGGAGCGCATCTCATCCTAATTTAACGAAACTCAGCGTACGCCTCGCAGACATGAAATAGATCTTAAGAAACTTGAAATGTCTTTTAACAATTTAAAACGAAAAGAAATAGACTACTCTCTGATTGTGTAATCCATGATGTGCATTTCTCTCTATAGGCGCGTTCACTACGGAGATGGTGGTCGTCAAATTAATAAGCTAAAAATAACCCTGACGCACACTTTGGTTAACCGAGCATTAACCGCTAAGGGCCCCGGTTAACCGTTAATGAAAAACTTGAAAACGTGCAGCCCTACACAGCATTTACATTTAATCATTTAGCAGACGCTTTTATCCAAAGCGACTTACAAAAAAGGGGAGAGCAATAGAAGCAACGAAACAGACAAGGCTAACAACCTGTAAGAGCTGTAAGAAATCTCAATTAATTAGCACAGTACACAATTTTTTATTTTTTATTTTTTATAGACATCTACAACAAAAACTCACATACGCAAAATACAAAACACTGGATTTTGATAGTTATGATTACTATGTAACATACCCGCCTGAAGGCACAAATCCGGATGAGAGACGTAGATATGATCCAGGAGTGTGCGCTTTTTGGTCGTTGCTGTGGTGATCAGTAAGTGCTATTCTGTATTGGTCAAGTGCAATTGGAAAAGATGTGTCTTAAGATGTTTTTTAAAAATGGCTACAGACTCGGCAGCACGAATTGAGATCGGCAGGTCATTCCACCAGGTGGGAACGGTCCAGGAAAATGTCAGTGAGAGCGATTTCATGCCTCTTTGGGATGGAACCACGAGGCGCCGCTCACTCGCAGAACGCAAGCTTCTGGAGGGTGTGTAAGACTGAACAAGTGAGTTTAGGTATATTGGTGCAGAGCCAGTGGTTGTTTTGTAGGCGATAACTAGTGCCTTGAATTTGATGCGAGCAGCCATTGGCAACCAGTGCAGTCTGATGAAGAGAGGCGTAACATGAGCTCTCTTTGGCTCATTAAAGACCACTCTCGCCGCTGCATTCTGGATCAGCTGCAAGGGTTTGATAGTGCATGCTGGAAGCCCAGCCAGAAGAGCATTACAATAATCCAGTCTGGAGAGAACAAGAGCTTGAACCAGGAGTTGTGCAGCCTGTTCGGATAGGAAGGGTCTAATCTTTCTAATGTTGTATAAAGCAAATCTGCAGGACCGGGCTGTTGTAGTAATGTGGTCAGTGAAGTTTAACTGGTCATCAATCACAACTCCAAGGTTTCTGGCTGTCCTGGATGGAGTTATGGTCGATGAACCAAGCTGAATGGAGAAATTTTGATGAAGTGCTGGGTTGGTTGAGAAAACAAGTAATTCTGTCTTTGCAAGATTGAGTTTAAGATGATGCTCTTTCATCCAGTCAGAAATGTCTGTCAGACAGGCAGCGATACGAACACTGACTGTAGGATCATCTGGTTGAAATGAGAAGTAGAGTTGAGTGTCATCAGCATAGCAGTGATAGGAGAAGCCGTGTTTCTGAATGACAGAACCTAATGATGACATGTAGATGGAGAAGAGAAGTGGTCCAAGGACTGAGCCCTGGGGAACCCCAGTAGCTAGATGATGTGACTTAGACACTTCACCTCTCCATGACACCCTGTAGGACCTACCAGAGAGGTAAGACCTGAACCACTGGAGAGCAGTTCCTGAGATCCCCGTCCTCTTAAGTGTTGACAGGAGGATCTGGTGGTTAACTGTGTCAAAAGCAACAGACAGATCCAGCAGAATGAGCACTGAGGATTTGGAAGCTGCTTTTGCCAGTCTCAGTGCCTCAGTTACCGAGAGCAAGGCAGTCTCAGTCCAGTGGCTGCTTTTGAAGCCGGATTGGTTGTTGTCTAGGAGGTTGTCCCGTTCAAGAAACATAGAGAGTTGATTGAACACAACTCGCTCAAGGGTCTTTGCATTTAAGCAGGCTCGGGTAACCCCACTGCTTAAGAAACCCTCTCTGAATCCAGCACTTTTAGAAAACTACAGAACGGTATCCCTTCTGCCTTTAATTGCAAAGACCCTTGAGCGAGTTGTGTTCAATCAACTCTCTGTTTCTTGAACAGAACAAGCTCCTGGACAAAAACCAATCCACCCCATTTCCAAACCCCAAATGACTCAAACAAACATCATGATTCTATACAGAATATACGAGCAAGAGCGCATGGAATCAGTCCAAACAAAAGCGGAGCTGGTGTGTGAGTGAGGCGTTTTATCAGAGCATTGTCAACGTCAGAGAGTATTTGCATTAGATTACTATTACTATTATTATTTTCTAATGGCATCAATAAAGCTTACCCGCGATGAAGTGTTGGGTCTTCTATTCGTGGACCCTGATTCTGAAGGAAAATATGAGATGTCTGATTTTGAAAGTGAAACTAACCCTAACATTACACTAAGCACAAATGGTGGATCATTTGCCCAATGTGGATGTCCTTTGCACAATATCAGTTGTTTACAATGTTTCCCGGGGTCGGAGTGTTCACCTCGAAATTAGCAGGTGTGTTAGTGTTGGGAACGAGGCGGCCGCGGCGACAGTATTGTGGTGGAGACTTCTAATGCCACTGGGTATGTTAGACGAGGTCGAAGGATTCATAAGGAAAGTTCGGGGGCAACGTGGAAGCAGGGTGGGGAGTCAAAATGACAATGACAGGGGTCCAGGCTGTGCACACTCGGCGGCCGCGCAGCAAATCTGGACGCGCTGTTTGTAGCAGGAGCAGACGCGGTGTGACACGGGGCAGAGGGGCTATTATGCATAATATATAATATACATTATATGTGCCCCATATATGGAATCAGAGTGCCTACTGTATGTAGTAGATGGAAAATCTCTACAGCAAAAGGCAAACCGCTACATGCATTCGGTTTGTTTCTACCATTTATTAGTAATGATTTACACCGTTTGTTTACTATTTACCTGAACATTCAGTATTGTGCAATATAGCACACAGAAGGTGAGGGACATTTTGAGGGTAAAGAAGTGGCTTTTTAAACATGTGGCTTTTCATCAGTTTCCCCCACACATAGACTAATTTGTGGCGGACCGCCACAGAATCAAAACCGGCCACCACATATTGCTTCGTCATTCATTCATTTTTACGCTATTTAAAAGACGCACACATATTCATTCAGCTGAATTTCCTTAGTTCTCTCTCCGCCCGTTTGCGCGTCTCTTACTCACTCACTCACTCACACACTCACACACTCACACACTCACTCACTCACTCACTCACTCACTCACTCACTCACTCACTCACTCACTCACTCACTCACTCACTCACTCACTCACTCACTCACTCACACACTCACACACTCACTCACACACGGTTCGTTGCATTCAATTGTAAATCCTAAACAAGTTTTATTGCATTTTTTGCGCATTTAGTGTGACATAACTTTGCGACACGCCTTCATCACGCGGCAGCGCAGGATGTAATGGTTCATGTGATCGACTGTCGATCACATGAACCATTACATCCCGTAACAGTCACGACATGATGACACTCTCAATAGTTCTAAACAAACCAGCGCGGTGTCAATCAATACATTTGAATGAATAAATGAATGAATGAATGAATGAGGCATTTATATAGCACTTTCATATGTACTACTGTACACTCAAAGCGCTTCACACTCATGTCAGGGGTCTCTCCTCAACCACCACCAGTGTGCAGCATCCACTGGGATGATGCGACGGCAGCCACAGTATAATGGCGCCAGTGCTCACCACACACCAGCGATAGGTGGAGAGGAGAGAGGACGATAGAGCCAATTCAGTGGATGGGGATTATTAGGAGGGCCGTGATTGGTAAGGGCCAATCGAGGGAATTTGGCCAGGACACCGAGGTTACATCCCTACTCTTTTTACGAGAAGTGCCATGGGATTTTTAATGACCACAGAGAGTCAGGACCTCGGTTTAACGTCTCATCCGAAGGATCCCGTGTAAAAGGTGCCGGCACGCACTTGCACTGCGGTTCATCTCACATCTGTTGACGCATCTTTAATATTGGGTTGTAACTTGAAAATAATGCTTAATGTGTGTTTCTGTCGATGGATACACGTGCTGACTCCTCAGTTATACACTACAACAACAGCGATAATAAAAGAAAAACATGGGCAAAAGAATTAGAATAGAATCCGGGCCTGGTAACCCGGATTTAAGAACACTGACACAAAGACTAAAAGACGGGACGAAGCCGTAGCCGAAGCCTCGCGCCAGTTTCATATGTTTTAAAGGTTAATCACATATTTTTTTAGGGGGCGCTGAGGCATAAGTTCATAAAAAAGAACTTATCAAACTTAATTTATTATCAATTCATATGTAGTATATAGCTTACTGTACATAAAAAGGAAACATTAGTTTGTCTTAGCACTATTTTAAACGTTTCTTGGGTCAATTTAAATGTGCTCCCATTTATTAATATTCACTTGTGTGCGCTTATATAAGTATCATTATTCCTTAAAAATATTAGGATGCTAAGTCCTAATATGATGCATAAGTTATTTACGTTTTAAAATTTCACATTTAAAGAAATCTAGTGTTTGATAATATCTAAATATTTATTCAACTGGAAGACTATTTTTGATCAACTAGATTAGATACATGTATATTTATTAAAAGCCCCATAAGGCAACTATAATGGCATTACAAATTAACATTATTATTTTTTAAGAATTTCTTTGAATTGGAATTCTCTATTTTAACCTTAATTAGGCTACTACACAAATTGAGATATAAATAATAAAAAATATTAGAAGAAATATATTTTAAGTGGTCATTACTTGCACAAATAGTATCCTATTTAGTAGCCTATAGATCTCTTCAAAATATTCAATAAACATTATTAAACTAAAATATAGAAAACTTATTTAATTGAAAAATAGTAGCGGTGTATGGTCACATTTTGTCCTCTAGGAGTGTGACCAATTAGTCAGGAATACCTGAGGGCTAAATACAAGAATTAAATTAATGTTAACAATGCTGCATCTCTATCACTCTCCATAATAAAACGATCCTGTGAATATGGCTGACTTAATTATAAATGTACAAGCTGTACTGTTTGACAAAACTTGCAGCAAACATCTGTATAGTGAAGCTGTTGTGTATCGGCTTAAGCCATTCAGAAGCATTGACACAGCGCTAGAACTATTGAGCGCTCCATGAGCCACGTGACTGCGCACGCCGCCGGGAGATGAGAGCATGGACATGGCAGCGTGACACAGAGCCTGAAAGCGGGTGTCACGCCAAATGCGTGAGAGTTGGCAACCCTGCTGACGACGTTCCCTGCCGCCCTCTACATGATCTCATTTCATTACAGCAGCGCCACTAACACCATGGCGACTTCACTCCAATAATCGCAACTAATCATAATGCCTCGAAATTGCAAAAGTACAAAATATTAATAATAAAATGTATATGAAATAACTAAGGAATCTTGTTGGGGCGGGGGCTCACTGGCGCCCCCCAGCTGTTGGCGCCCTAGGTGACCGCCTAGTTTGCCTATGCCTAGAAACGGCCCTGCTGGTAACTCTCACGTTGTCCTGAGACCCCGGCCCGAATGCGTGCCCAAGGTTCCTACCACTAACTTCTGGGATCAGTTAGTGAGCCTACAAGCACGGCCTTCGGAGGAGGCAAACCCAGCCCTGGCTTTATGTCCGGTCCGCGCACTTCATGCTTATGTAGATCGGACTCAAAGCTTTGGATCTCAGAGCAACTCTTCATCTGTTACGGAGGCCAGCAGAAGCGAAAGGCTGTCTCCAAGCGGAGGTTAGCCCACTGGATAGTGGATGCTATTGTCTTGGCTTACCAGTCCCAAGACGTGCCTTGCCCGTTTGAGTTGTGAGCTCACTCCACTGGGAATGTGGCTTCCTCCTGGGTGCTGGCTAAACGCCTCGCTGACAGACATTTGTAGAGCTGCGGGCTGGGCGACACATAACACGTTCGCTAGACTCTATAGCCTCCATGTAGAGCCGGTATCTTTCTTGCCCCCAGTGGCCAGTAGAACTCGTTGTGCCGTTCTAAGTGTCCGCTTGCAACGCCACTCCCGCCCTCTGGGCCAGATACGTGCGTATATTGTCTCCCGTTGTGTTCCCCGGAAACGGCTAACCCTGTCGAGCTCCCTTGCACTGCGGTGTCAGACGTTGCGAACCGTCTGACGCTAGGCCTGCACCCGCATGCTTGTGGAACGTGTGTGTAGGCTGGGTTCCATATGTAGCGGTTCCCTCATGGCAACCCCATATGTGTATTCTTCTACAGTACCAGCCACCCTACTCGGCTAGCCCTGTGTCTCCCTTGACAGAGCTTGCTCTGTCATCTCTGGGTGTGTTCTTTCCCCCCTTGAATCAGTTGGAACCACCCCAGAGACTGCCATATGTTCACTACCCTGCTAGGTTAGTCATTATGTGTATTCCGCCACAATGCCTTCTGTAGGCCATGGCTCGGCAGCGTACCATCTCCCAAGATGGGAACGCTTTCCCAGCGTTATCCAATAGTCACACTGAGTGGTTCTCGCAGAAACAGCAGTGACTGATCTCCCTGCTTGGAGCCCTGACTTCCGTACCATACTAGACGGTCCAGTGCGCTCAAGCAGGACGCTGGAAGGGCCAGCCTCCTGGCGTTTTGGTAGGGATCCCAATTCGTTCCAGTTCCGGGGTACATTAAACGTGACTGACTGAAAGGGAACGTCTGGGTTACGTATGTAACCCTTGTTCCCTGAAGGGGGGAACGGAGACGTACGTCCCGTCGCCAGGTGCTGTGCTTCCGCTAGGAGGCCGAGTCACTTGTCGGCTCCTCAGGAGAAAAAAGCGGTGATCTACCATTACACTTCCTTATTTATACCCGTGCTGCGGGGCGGAGTGTGGAATGCAGGGATCGCATGCCAATCTCCATTGGCTCGTTTTTAACACCCTTGAAGTAGATTGGTCTCTGAAATCAGATCCCAATTCGTTGGTCAGTTCCGACGTACATCTCCGTTCCCTCCTTCAGGTAACGAGGGTTACATACGTAACCAAGACGTTTTGGAAACCATAGGCTATGAAATTGCGCAGGTGCACAAGATGCAACACTGTCAGAGCCGACAGCAGTGTTGAGCATGTTACTTTAAAAAAGTAATTAGTTATAGTTACTAGTTACTTATCACTAGGGTTGGGCGATGTCACCTAAATCAGCAGCTGACGATGTGTACAGTAAAACATTGTGATGGACGATGATATTGTCCAGGGGGTTAATAATAATATTTTCGTTTCGTTTCCGTTTTTTCAAACTAGAGCTTAGATCGGCTCAAAAAAAGTCAAGACCGACCCTACCCGAGCCCGTGCACCCGAGAGACCAGCCCTGCCCGACACATTAACTGTAGGCTAATTATGAGCCAGAGCCCCATTTAAACCCAACCATTTTTGAATACGTGGGCGTTCTGTCGAGAACGAGCCCATAATGACTAATGAGCGGAGCGAAGCCGGTGTGATCAGCTCAATAATCCGCAGGCGCACTAATGAGCGGAGCGGAGCCGGTGTGATCAGCTCAATAATCCGCAGGCGCACTAATGAGCGGAGCGGAGCCGGTGTGATCAGCTCAATAATCCGCAGGCACACACTCATGAACCCACCGGTATAATGATGATCGCTCAAAGCCGGCTCAGACATGACATAAATCTGTAGCTTACTGTACTTGTTGAAGCCGTTAAACAATGTTTTTAATTTATGTTTAAATATTATAATATTTTTTAATTTCATCTGATTATAGCTATAAGTGCAAAGATGCGAGTGGGTCAGAAATGATTATAAGTGGTTATATTTAGTTTAATATTAAGTTTTGTTTTGTAAAAAGCCTTTCTTTCGTTTTGTACAAATTGTCTCTTAATTTTAATAAAGGTTTCTTCGGCCAATTGTATGTATTTAATAACTAAAAAGCAAATAAATAGGCTAGACTATGAGGTCGCGGGAAGCGATCGCTTTTATCATGAATTGAAGAGCGTCTCAAATAAACTGACATGAGAAATATGTAGCCTAAACGGAAAGATTTAAATAAGCATAGTGCAGTGTTCAGAACTCACACGGTAAACAGCTTGATACAGATGATCACGGCGATGGGCATGAGCGGGATGGTAAAGTTTAAGGGATATTTTTTTTTTTACCTCATACTGAATATGATCGCGTGAAAGCACATTTTAAACAGGTAGCACTTATTCACAATCGTACTAATCGTTCTCTCTAATGCGTTCAAAAACATCTTGTAGTGTTTACCAGCTTACAGTTATCAGTAGCCAGTAGGTAGCCTATACAGTTATTATATTATTCTATTATATGATTTTGAATGAGCAGGAATCTGTATTGATTCATTGATAAAATAACTGATGAAAACGTTTATCTTTCCAAACAAAATTTGCACTGCAAAAAGTATCAATGATATTTAACTTTTAAAGCTGATAAAGCCATTAAGTTTGGCATAGTGGAGGGAAATGCACATGGGTGGGTTATCGTCCCATGATATCGTCCATCGGCACAACCCTACTTATCAGTAATAGTACCTGAGATAGTAACTGAGTTACATCATTTCCTTAAATCCTCCTGATGTGTTGAAAACCATTAGAGAACGGAACTGATTCATTTCCCGATACACATTCAGACACAAAGTCCCAATGCCTCAAGATTTCATAATTATCCTTGAATATATGTTTCCAAAATGACTGCCAGAAATTTAAATTAAGCTCAATCATTATAAACACTCATTCGTCATTCCACAACATACAGAGATCAAAGCTGATGAACCGCTAAATACATATTTCTTACCGTGACTCCACGTTTACCAATCAGGACTCCATACGGTGGTAATCTCCAGACGTTATCCCTAATCCCATCATCTTCCTCACCATCATCTTCCTCACCATCACCTTCCTCACCATCACCTTCCTCACCATCACCTTCATCGCCATCATCTTCCTCACCATCATCATCCTCACCATCATCATCCTCGCCATCATCTTCCTCGCCATCATCTTCCTCGCCATCATCTTCCTCGCCATCATCTTCCTCGCCATCATCTTCCTCACCATCATCTTCCTCACCATCATCTTTACTGATCCTTTTACATTACGTGCAATAAAGTTGTAACTAACTTTTCCTTCACTGCTGGAGTCCTGAATTATTTTTGTTTGTCTATTTTTTATGAGTCCAGAATTGCGTTGCAAACAGCGCTGGAGACTCTATTGGTCGACTACTGGTGACAGATATTATGAGTTTATCTGTTACTAATAATGATTACAGTCAGCAACTAGAGAAAGCAGAACAATCACAGACCAGAATATAAACTATAAAGATAATAAACATATATTAGCTAATAATAATGTACAGTTGTCACCCTGAAGTTAAGATCTTATTTAATATCAATTATAAATTAATAATAATCTTCATTAATTCATTTAACCAGACCTGTGATGTTTTTTAATTAGAGTGTAAATCCATTTTCTAATTAATGTTAAAGGTGTCATGAACTGGCTTTTTTATTTTTTTATACTGTTGTCTGAGGTCAACTAATGATGTTCGTGTGGTTTTCACATTTAAAACATCATAACTCATCAGTAATAGGCTATTTTCTACACTGGTTTTGAGGCTCTCTCCTGAACGCTGGGTTTTGGTGGGCGTGTCTCACTGGAGACTTGGAAGTAAACGCCAAAGCTAGGATTGGATAAGATTTGCATATTTAATGAGCTTCAGCTCCCCTGTCAGTTCAGTTCACATGAGAGAGGAGAGATGAGGGAGAAGCGGCAACCAGAATTATTCTCTCGATCACAGGGCTCGTCAGGGCCGGCACTGACCAATTTGCTGCCCTAGGCAAGATTTTACTTGGTGCCCCTTGTATCAAGGTTTTTATATGTTGGCTGTGTTTTTATAATTTTTAAGATAAAAATATACAAACACACACACACACACACACACACACACACACACACACACACACACACACACACACACACACACACACACACACACACACACGTCTGGTTCACTATCTTTGTGGGGACTCTCCATAGGCGTAACGGTTTTTATATTGTACAAACCGTATTTTCTATCCCCTTACACTGCCCCTACCCCTAAACCTACCCATCACACACACACACACACGTCTGGTTCACTATCTTTGTGGGGACTCTCCATAGGCGTAATGGTTTTTATATTGTACAAACCGTATTTTCTATCCCCTTACACTGCCCCTACCCCTAAACCTACCCATCACTGGAAACATTCTGCATTTTTACTTTCTCAACAAAAAACAAAAAAAAACGTATCCTGTATGATTTATAAGCATTTTGAAAAGTGGGGACCGGCTCACTTTTCAATGAGCCAGTTGAACAGTGACTACTATCAGCTATTACTATCCTTATAATAATAATAATAATAAGAAGTTTTATTTATATAGCGCCTTTCCAGAGCTCAAGGACACTTTACAATAACCAAACAACAATAAAGCCAATTGACAAACAGAGTAGACAGAACAACAGTAGGCAATTGAGAGTGCAAGTACAATAATCGAGAAATCGGAGTGAAAAAAAAAAAAACTTTTCTAAAACCTATAACATTCAGAAAAGAGGTGTGTTTTGAGCATGGATTTGAATTCAGAGATCGTGGCAACAAAACGGAGTGATCGGGGTAGAGAGTTCCATAATTTGGGTGCTATTACACTGAATCATCTGCCCCCCATTGAAGCAAGGCGATGCCGAGGGACAAAAGAGAAAGATGGAATCAGCAGATCGTAGAGAGCGAGTAGGGGTGAAGGGGAGAAGCAAGTTACAGAGGTAAGGGGGAGCAAGGCCGTGCAGAGACTTAAAAGTGAGAAGAAGAATTTTGAATTTAATACGGTAAGACACAGGAAGCCAGTGAAGATCATGCAGAATTGGGGAAATATCAGCAGAACGTTTGGTGTGGGTGAGTAGTCTGGCAGCAGAGTTCTGAATGTATTGTAATTTGGAGATGGAGCTAGCTGGTAGGCCAATGAAAAGTGCATTGCAGTAATCAAGACGTGATGTGACAAACGCATGGATGAGTGTTTCAGCATCAGAGATACTGATAAAGGGACAGAGCTGAGCGATGCGACGTAGATGAAAGAATGCTAATTTAGTGACAGAATTAATGTGAGAGTGGAAAGATAACGAAGAATCTAAAATTACACCAAGATTTTTAACAGTAGTAGATGGTTTGATAAGAGTGCCAGCAGTCTCACAGGTGAAGTTGGTGGGAATTTTATTAGTGAGTGATGAAGGTCCAGTGAAAATAATCTCAGTTTTGTCCATGTTGAGTTTTAGAAAATTTGAATGAAGCCAATCTTTTATTTCATGTACACAAGCAGAGATTTTGTCAGATGTGAATGATAAAGTGGATGTACAGGTAGTGTATAATTGAATGTCGTCAGCGTAAAAATGATAGTTAAAACCATGACGGCGTAGGACCTCACCAAGAGGTATGATATAGATTATAAATAATAATGGCCCAAGAACGGATCCCTGAGGGACACCTTGCTTCAGGGGGACAGTGGGTGAGCGGAAATTCTGAAGAGAAACGTAGAACAGTCTGTCAGAGATATAGGAGGAGAACCAGGAAAGAGCAGCACCAGAAATACCCACATCCGAAAGGCGCAGAATGAGTAGTTGATGGGAGATGGTATCAAAGGCAGAGCTAAGGTCAAGCAGCAAAAGCATAGACAGAGAACCAGAATCACCAGAGAGAAGCAAATCATTAAGTACCTTAACTAGAGCAGTTTCAGGACTATGCAAAGGGCGGAAACCAGATTGAAAAGGATCGATAAGATTATTTTCAACTAGAAAAGACTGAAGCTGGGAGGCAACAGTACTTTCCAGTAATTTGGCTATGAAGGGGAGATTTGAAATGGGACGATAATTAGATAAAACTGTGGGATCAAGGTTGGGTTTCTTGAGAACGGGGGTAACAGCTGCAGTTTTGAGTGATAGAGGTAATGAAGCAGAGGTAAGAGATGCGTTGATGAAATGAGAGATAGGTGCAGAAATAACTGAATGGCAACGTTTTAGCAGAGTAGTGGGAGCAGGGTCGAGATGACAAGATGTAGGGTTAGATTTCAAAATTAACTCGGAGACAGAAGAGGGAGTAGACCGAGAAAAAAGCAGCAGGGATTGACCAGGTTGATTCGGCAGATAACTAGTGTTAGTGGCATCATTAAAGAGACACTGGTTTACGGCATCTGTCTTTTCAATCATGTGAGCTAAGAATGAAGTGCAGAGTTCATCAGAAGCTAGAGCAGCATGAGACGGAGGTTTGATAAGTTTGTTTATTGACATGAATAATGCTTTTGGCCTGTTGCTTGATTTATTCATTGTAGCCGATACAAAACTGGAACGAGCCAAATTCAGAGCCGATTTATGATTTTTCATATGGTCTTTGAATGTCGAATTGTGAACAGTCAGGCCAGTTTTCCTGTAGTAACGGTCAAGCCTACCAGTGGCCTTTAAGATACGGAGCTCAGGAGTGTACCAAGGAGACGAATGTTTGGAAGGGACACTTCTGGTCTTGACTGGAGCATGCTCGTCTAAGATATCCGAAATTATGGAGTTATAGTTGGATAGTATCAGTGAGGGTGAGGAGATATCAAAGACATCAGAGAGATTCGAAGAGGAAATAGAGGTACAAAATAATGAAATATCAACAGCTTTGAGATTGCGGTAAGATATGACGGTTGTAGAACAATTTTTTTGGATAGGCAGGCTGAAACTAAAATCAAGAAATTTATGATCAGAAATACCAGTGTCAGCCTTGATGTACAAATCAAATCTAGAGTATGACCACGAGTATGAGTTGGAAAATTAACATGCTGAATTAGATTAAAACATTCAAGAATAGAAAGTAACTGGTTGGTGTTAGAGCAAACAGCATCAACATGAATATTAAAGTCACCAAGCAGTAGAATGGGAAATGACAATGAGCAGGCAATGGTCAACAGTTCACTGAGTTCAGAAAATAAGTTAGACAGGACCTTAGGAGGTCGATAGAGCAGAATTATTATGAGAGAGTCAGCCTTCAAAACCATGTACTCAAATGTGTTGGTGTCGTGAAAGTCGAGTTGCTTGATACGGAGGTTGTCACGATGAATGATAGCGAGACCACCCCCTTTACCATGGGGTCTCGGTCGGGACAGATAATTATATCCATCTGGCGTGAGCAGATTAAACTGCAAAAAATCTCCAGGAACTTGCCAAGTTTCAGTGAGAAGAAAAATGTCAAGGTTATTGTCAGTGATCATTTCGTTGAGATAAGAGGCTTTGTCCAAAATTGATCGACAGTTCAAAAGGGCAAAGCGATGATGTGATGGATTCAAATTCAGAGTATGTTGCTGATCGCTATCAGTGACATAGATCAGAGAACGTTGAATGGAGGGACAGGCAGGCAGTTGTCTTGGCATGGAAGATAGCCTATTGTTGGTCCAGATGCAATAAGGAGAGTCAGGCTTTGAACAGTGTGAACTCAAGAGTGTGCGCCGCGAACGGTGTGTGTATCTTGGGCGACGGAGAATCCCTAGTCTCTGACAGTATTCATACGTCACCGAATCAAGACGCGGGCGGCAGTTAAAGGCCCTCAGTTGAGATGTGGAATATTCAATATCCATCACAGATGTAAGACAACAAAAAAATAAGGCACAGGAAAAAAGAAAAAGTGTTTTTGCACAAGGCATGTTGATACTGAGAAAGTGAAAGCCCAACCACAAGCAAAACTACGTTAGCCAAACCTGAACGTCACTTCACCAAAACAGCAGACTAAATAGGAGGCAACGCACCCAGATAGTACGCAGTAAACAAACGGCGCAACCGATAGAGAGAGCGGTAACTCACCCATCAGAAGAGCCGAGTGTGGTAGAGATGTAACAGGGAAGAAAGCTCGCAGCAGTCCGATGGCAGACTTAACAACAGTTCAGTTCAAAGTTTAAACAGTGGAAAAAGGATTAATCCAACTAGGCGCGAAACAGCTGTACAGTATTCACAGCGTCTAGCAGACAGCAGAGGTGGTCAGTGCAGTGACAACAGTCCAGGTCAGGGAAACGGAGTAGTCAACACAGAGTTCCGATGAAAAAAAATGATAGAATATAAATGAATATATCCGAACCAGACAAACAGTACAAACAATCCAGGATACAAAGCGGCAGCACAAACGCGCACAGCGTACTCGAACCGGAAGTGATGTCAAACGGTAGATGGTAACTTGGTCCCCACAATGTAATATAAACAAGGACACACACACACACACACACACACATAAATCTAAAAATGTGTGTATACGTATATCTTCCACTAAACTATGTATGCTCATGTTTTCACCATGAATTAAACTTAAGACATTTTTATATTTAGTGTGCTTTTTATTTTATTTTTTTAGCTATTTTAGATAAACCTGTATATAAATATCATTACTAATTTCAGAAAATAATTTTAAGAAATGCCATATATCCCCTTACACAACTGAGTAAAACATTATAGGCTATTAAAAAAAATTTAATATGTTTATAAACAATTGACGTGATATTTTACAGATTCTGATAACCCAGAACAGTTGCTTACATAAAGTTTAAGACAAAAATAACTGGAATTGATAAGCAAACATTCATTTTTAGAAAAGGCATTAACACTCCTAGAAGAAAAGTTTCTATCGGCGCTACGCCGCGTATTTGGAACCCTTAAAAGGTTATATATAGAAGTATATTTGATTGTACTCTAAAGAACCTTTTATGCTAAAAGCGTTCTACTGCAAAAAATGCATTTCTTATCAAAGAAAAAATGTTTTTCTTATTTTAAGCAAAAACCCTCTTTATTTTGAGTAATTTTTCCCCAAAATAAGACAATTAGTTTTGCTTGTCTAGTAAATACTTATCATTGTTTAGAAGAATGTTTAGATGTTTGGACTAGAAACAAGAAAAACATACTAAGGAAGAAAAGCATTTTTTGCAGTGAACTTTTTAGGGGTTCCAACTACGCAGCGCCAATAGAACCCTTCTAAGAGTGTAGATAAACTGTTCATTCGTTTCATCACTTTACCTCTGTCTTTATCCCCTTATTCCTGATCTTTCCTGTATCAGAGGGCTTCGGTCTTTTTGACACATTGGCCACCCGTCATAAATAATTCGGCAACTTTCCAACTTTCACTGGCGCGAGCGAACAAGCACATTCCTGTCTGCTAGATGCGCGAGAGGCGACGCGACAACAAATTCCCACCGTTAAACTGATCACGCGTTCAATATCGGACACACTGAAGCACTCGCTGGGCAGGAGGAGATTGATGCGGTGGTCTGGGAAGAGTCTGGGGATTTGTTTAAGGTTTTTTTTTGGTAATATTTCGAATTAATTTTACTAAAAAAGTAGCAGTAATAAAACCGGAAAAATCACTCAAGTGGCGCCCCTAGCATTTGCCTATTGCGCCTATGCCACGGGCCGGCCCTGGGGCTCATAAACGTCTTTATCAAACATTTACATTTCTGCATTTAGCAGACGCTTTTATCCAAAGCGACTTACAACTCAGGAGAACAGGAAGCGATCCGTCAAGAAGAGGCAAAGAAACACAAAAAGTGCCCTAAATACCAAGATTTGTATGGCAAAAACCAGAAAAGGGAAGAAGCAAAGAGAAATAGAGTAGGAAGAGTTTTTTTATTTATTTTTTATGTAAGATTAAGTGCTCATGGAAGAGAAACACAATGATTTATTTCTCATTCAACAGCGATTGATTGGAATATTATTTTTATATTACACATAGCCCGCTAGATCGGTCGATATAAGCGCGAACCGTGCGCGCGCACACACACACACACACACACACACACACACGTGCGCGCCACCCTTCAAATGTGAAGTCGCTCGAGAGACAACAAAGAATAAGAACGAATATAATGAGATTGATCGGCCTGACGGGCGTTGCGAGCCCTGGCCCATACGTGTCTGAGTCCAGCGTGCTAAAGGTATGTTCTGTTAGACACACACACATTAGGGCTGAACGATCTAAAACAATGCAGTACTATCACAGATAAAAACATGTTTTACTCATATAAGTGTGCTGCATCATTCCTGTCAGATCCAAATCCAGCATCGACCGGAGATTAGCTTACAAACGATCCCGCAGTGAAATGAAGTGAACATGTCTGAGCTGGAACTTCATTAAAAATAATGTTCAACCACTCATTCCTAATATTAGGATCCGAAGGAAGTTTATGCAGCGACTGTGTTCACAACCAGGAATAGCACAATATCTTGCTATCTTCCTCTGCACGTTTATTGTTGTTGGCTGTCTAGCACGAGCCGATCAGCTTCGTGAGTCGGTGGGCGGGGCTACTGAATTAGAGGAGTCAGTGGGCGGGGCTACTGGATTAGATGAGTCGGTGGGCGGGGCTACTGGATTAGATGAGTTGGTGGGCGGGGCTACTGGATTAGATGAGTCGGTGGGTGGGGCTGCTGGATTAGATGAGTCGGTGGGCGGGGCTACTGGATTAGATGAGTTGGTGGGTGGGGCTACTGGATTAGATGAGTCGGTGGGTGGGGCTGCTGGATTAGATGTGTCGGTGGGCAGGGCTACTGGGTTAGATGAGTCAGTGGGCGGGGCTACTGGATTAGATGAGTCAGTGGGCGGGGCTACTGGATTAGATGAGTCGGTGGGCGGGGCTACTGGGTTAGATGAGTCGGTGGGCGGGGCTACTGGATTAGATGAGTCGGTGGGCAGGGCTGCTGGATTAGATGAGTCGGTGGGCGGGGCTACTGGGTTAGATGAGTCGGTGGGCGGGGCTACTGGGTTAGATGAGTCGGTGGGCGGGGCTACTGGGTTAGATGAGTCGGTGGGCGGGGCTACTGGGTTAGATGAGTCGGTGGGCGGGGCTGCTGGATTAGATGAGTCGGCCGGCTCATCTACTGGATTAGATGAGCCGGTGGGCGGGGCTACTGGGTTAGATGAGTCGGTGGGCGGGGCTACTGGATTAGATGAGTCGGTGGGCGGGGCTCCTGGGTTAGATGAGTCGGTGGGCGGGGCTACTGGGTTAGATGAGTCGGTGGGCGGGGCTCCTGGGTTAGATGAGTCGGTGGGCGGGGCTACTGGGTTAGATGAGTCGGTGGGCGGGGCTACTGGATTAGATGAGTCGGTGGGCGGGGTTCCTGGATTAGATGAGTCGGTGGGCGGGGCTCCTGGATTAGATGAGTCGGTGGGCGGGGCTACTGGATTAGATGAGTCGGTGGGCGGGGCTACTGGATTAGATGAGTCGGTGGGGGGCCCCTGGATTAGATGAGTCGGTGGATAGGGCTCCTGGATTTGATGCGTCGGTGGGCGGGGCCCCTGGATTAGATGAGTCGGTGGACGGGGCTACTGGATTAAATGAGTCAGTGGGGGGGCTCCTGGATTAGATGAGTCAGTGGGCGGGGCTCCTGGATTAGATGAGTCGGTGGGCGGGGCTACTGGATTAGACGAGTCCGATGCTGGCCTGCTTATTATGGTGATTACCGACCACTCAAACATTGAATTGAAGTATCATATAGATTCTGTAAAACGGCAAACAATAGAGTACTATAATGATGCTGGCTTGTAAACGTGAGCATCGGGATTATTTGGCGTTTGAAAAAAATAAAACCCATGAAATGATATTCATATGACATGCTGAAACATAAGCCACTGACTGTACCTGGGATGAAGACATTTCACAAGAGCCGCCAGAAGAACACCTGCATCGGAACTCCTGCTGCAGTGTTCAGGGGAACTGTTAGTACTGCACCGACCCGCGGGCCACTTTTATGAAGTTATTTGGCCGTCCCCGCACCCGCGACCATTAAATAGACATACGGGGTCCGCGGGTTATGAGACGGCCCGTGCATCACTAGTTCAGGGCTATCAGGGTTGTCATGTCAACAAATGCCCCCGCGATGGCATCCCCTGCTGTAGGACGACAGAGTTTACGACAGTATTTGAGGACATTATTTTTCCAAACTGGGGGACCCCGAGAGCAAAAGTTACCCAGTGCTGCTTTAACTTAACTGACTGCTTCATTTCCACATTAAAATAATGTAAAGGCATGTCATGAGCCCTTTAAGACTCTGAGCTTGTTATTTAGGAGAAAACCTCTCATTTAGCAAATGGTGCTGATTCATTATTAAACATGATTCTTCATTAGTGAATACTGAACACTCACAGAGCTTTTCTGCAGTTGATCACAGCTGGTATCAGTCTTCTTCTGCCCTCAGCTGATGTGTTGTATTTCCTGAGGTTCAGCTCATCCAGCGGCTCCTCTGAGATCTGAAGCATGTAGGCGATTGTTGAGCAGTGAGACGGAGAGAGTTCCTCCTCTGAGTGTTTGTCTGATTTCACAAACTCCTGAATCTCTTTGGACAGAGTCTGATCTTTCACTTCCAGCAGACAGAGGAACAGATTGATGGACTGATCAGCTGAGAGTTTATCTTCATCTTTGATCTTCTGTTGAATGTCCTGTATGATTCTCCTGATGTCCTTTGAGCTTTCCTCTGTGTGTGTCAGTAGATCCTGTAAGAGTCTCTGATTGGACTCCAGAGAGACGCCCAGCAGGAACCGCAGGAACAGATCCAGCCGTCCATTCTCACTCCTGAGGGCTTTATCTACAGCTGATGTTAGTAGACCATACAGAGAGACTTTATCATGATAATAGAGAGGGTCTTTATTTTTTTCTACAGATCTGTAAGATCTGAATTCATGCAGTGGTTTCTTGTTCTTGATCACATGAGAGTAAAACTCATAGAAAGCAGCGAGAAACTCCTGGAGGCTCAGATGAATGAAGCTGTAGACTTTCCTCTGATGAATCACAGATTCCTCCTTAAAGATCTCAGTGCAGATCCCAGAATACACTGCGGCGTCAGTGACGTCTATGCCGCTCTCTCTCAGGTCCTCCTCATAGAACATCACATTGCCCTTCATCAGCTGATTGAAAGCCACTTCAGCAAGTTTCACAATCACTTCTCTGTTGGATGGCAGGAGTTTCTCTGGATCTCTCTCTTCATACTTCTGATTCCACATGTTGATCTGAATCAGCAGGAAGTGGATGTACATTTCAGTCAGAGTTTGAGGGATTTCTGCCCTCAGATCTTCTTCCAGGAGCTTCTGAAGCACAGTGGATGAGATCCAGCAGAAGACGGGTATGTGGCACATGATGTGGAGGCTTCTTGCTCTTCTGATGTGGGAGATGATTCTGCTGGCTTGATGCTCGTCCCTGATTCTCTTCCTGAAATATTCCTCCTTCTGAGGCTCATTGAATCCCTGAATCTCTGTCAGACGGTTGATGTATTTGGAGGGGATTTGATTGGCTGCCGCTGGTCTGGAGGTGATCCAGATGAGAGCCGAGGGAAGCATCTCTCCTGTCATGAGACTTGACATCAACACATCCACTGATGAAGTCTCAGTCACACCAGAAACTTCCTTTGACATCAACACATCCACTGATGAAGTCTCAGTCACATCAGAAACTTCCTTTGACATCAACACATCCACTGATGAAGTCTCAGTCACATCAGAAACTTCCTTTGGCATCAACACATCCACTGATGAAGTCTCAGTCACATCAGAAACTTCCTTTGACATCAACACATCCACTGATGAAGTCTCAGTCACATCAGAAACTTCCTTTGGCATCAACACATCCACTGATGAAGTCTGAGTCACATCAGAAACTTCCTTTGGCATCAACACATCCACTGATGAAGTCTCAGTCACATCAGAAACTTCCTTTGACATCAACACATCCACTGATGAGGTCTCAGTCACATCAGAAACTTCCTTTGGCATCAACACATCCACTGATGAAGTCTCACTCACATCAGAATCTTCCTGAGCGTCTGGAAACCTCAGTGTGATTCTGCTTTCATCCAGACCATCAAAGATGAACACAACTTTACACTCCTCATAAATCCTTGAGTCCAGATCGTGAAGTTCAGGATGGAAGTCCAGCAGAAGTCTGTGAAGACTGTACTGATGATCTCGGATCAAGTTCAGCTCTCGAAATGGAAGCACAAACATGAAATCTACATCCTGATTGGCTCTTCCCTCGGCCCAGTCCAGAATGAACTTCTGCACAGAGACGGTTTTTCCGATTCCAGCGATGCCTTTAGTAAGAACAGTCTTGATCTGCTGTTTCTTCTCACGTCCTGGTTCAGCTGAGGCTGTAAAGATGTCATTGCAGTAGATTGGAGTGTCTTGTGAGTGTTGTGTTCTGGCTGTTTTCTCCATCTGTAAAACCTCATGTTCTTCATTCACTCCTCCTCTCTCTCCCTCTATGATGTAGAGCTGTGTGTAGATCCTGTTCAGGAGGGCTTCATTCTCCTGGAGTTTCAGTCCCTCAAATAATCTCTCATACTTGTTCTTCATGCTGGTTTTGTGTCTGTCTTTGACTCTCTGGAGCTCATCATTCATTGGTTGAGGAGAATCTCCAGTCGGATCATCTCTATCCACTCTGATAAAATAACAACAAAGAACAGGTTAAAAATCATGTCAAACAAAGGATTATATAAATAAAATGTAAACACTTTATACAGTAAATCAACACAGATGTCAATCTTGTATTTTCTGTGTAATTAATGCATTACTGTCAGTTTCAGTTTAACACTTTCCACAATGCACATTGATCCAAAGCAGCTTCACAGAAAACAGAGAAGTAGAAAAACACAGAGAAAAGGAAAACCGTGTCTTTCAATCCTCCAGCGAGCAGCTCAAGGTGACAGAGACCAGGAACAAACTCACTAAGAGCTTTAAGAGATGATGAAGAAACCCAAACCTCATCCTCAATCTGACACCAGAGGTTCTGTCAGACAATAAGGGTGGGCTGCACCAACAAGGATTAATCTTAAATCTACATTAAATCAAGATTTATCTTATAATTTTGTTGGTTTAAAAATAAGCAGGTTTACATTGAAACCATCATTTTGATCCTGGATTTAATTTCTATTTAGAATAGATAAACTTTAATCCTGTTGCTCCATAATTTTAAACTCAATTATGGATTAATTTTAAACTTACATGTGAGGAGGTTTAAATAAAATAAAGTGCACCTACAATTAAACTATGCAGATGATTGAACAGAGATAGAAACATTGGGTGTGTCGTCAGGTCTCAGAGAGGTGTTTATTAGCCTAACGCTACTAATAAAAAGGAAAATTAAAGCAAATTGAGCCGTCAGAGTGTGAGGGTCGTGGCGGCCTCTGAGTTTACGCCTGCTATCGAGTCCAGGATGCAGATCTGTCACTCATCTCGGACAAAGAAAAGAAGAGAGGATTATATTTAGCATTTAATGGTCAGCAGCTGTGATGATGAGGTGAGCGCCTGTGATGGCGATCGTGCCTCGCGTTTCTCATGCACGCTCCACTCGATCAAACGGGATGGGCGGCGCTGTCAAGAGTGGAGTAATAGTCACTCATAGCCAACCGAGAGAGTTGTTTTTCATAAGTTACGCTGCCACAATACTCCATTAACTGACAGCCTTCTATAAATATATTTCCAGGAGTATGAGATCCGCACGCACTGCAGCAGTGTTTTCATTGCCTGCTTGATCAGCAACGGTCTCTCTACGTAGCGCTTTATGAAGACAGCTGACATTTTACAAGTTTATTTCCTTTCCTACTTGTCAGAGAGAGTTTCTGGTGGTCAGTACAGAAGATAAATGAATAATTTGTATTGTTGCTGTCAACATCAGGGTGGCAAAAATTTATTGTAAAATTAAGTGGTGCAACACAACTCGATTTAAAATAAAGCCTAGATCAACAAATCCTAGATTAGCTCTAAAACTGAGTTTAATTTAATCCTTGTTGGTGGAACCCACCCTAAGTGTCTTATCTCTGGACATTGGGATCAAAGTTCATCTCTGAATGTTGGTCCACAGATTTGAGGTGAAATCAGAAATAAAAACCGAACTCATCTCTCGGTGTATTCAGTGTGTTTTTGAGTCTCATGTTAAATGTCTTCTCTAAGTTACTCTAGACCAGTTAAAGGGATAAAGGGACCCGTTAAATTCACCCAGAAATGAACATTCAGTCATTATTTACTGAACCCTAGAAGAGATGCAACAGATTGACCGAATGATCGCATCAGACTCGAGCTGTATAATCAGTTCTGTTGGTCTGCTGTGAGCCAGGAAAAGCACACAAGCGGCATCTCACCATTTAGAGAAATCAGGATTAAGACACAAACTCTAAAAAACTCGACAGAGATATTCAGCTCAGAGATCAGCATTCTGGGATACTTCTGCATCGATTCATTTATTATATTATCTCTAATAATATATCATATCTCACCTCTTCACAGACACACAGCTGGGGTCAGAGGTCACGGCTTCACTGAATTTAGGAGGATGACCCATGGATCCGTCACTCCTCAGAGACACACAGCTGGGGTCAGAGGTCACTGCTTCACTGAATTTAGGAGGATGACCCATGGATCCGTCACTCCTCACAGACACACAGCTGGGGTCAGAGGTCACTGCTTCACTGAATTTAGGAGGATGACCCATGGATCCGTCACTCCTCAGAGACACACAGCTGGGGTCAGAGGTCACTGCTTCACTGAATTTAGGAGGATGACCCATGGATCCGTCACTCCTCAGAGACACACAGCTGGGGTCAGAGGTCACGGCTTCATTGAATTTAGGAGGATGACCCATGGATCCGTCACTCCTCAGAGACACACAGCTGGGGTCAGAGGTCACTGCTTCACTGAATTTAGGAGGATGACCCATGGATCCGTCACTCCTCACAGACACACAGCTGGGGTCAGAGGTCACTGCTTCACTGAATTTAGGAGGATGACCCATGGATCCGTCACTCCTCAGAGACACACAGCTGGGGTCAGAGGTCACTGCTTCACTGAATTTAGGAGGATGACCCATGGATCCATCACTCCTCAGAGACACACAGCTGGGGTCAGAGGTCACAGCTTTACTGAATTTAGGAGGTTGACCCATGGATCCGTCACTCCTCACAGACACACAGCTGGGGTCAGAGGTCACGGCTTCATTGAATTTAGGAGGATGACCCATGGATCCGTCACTCCTCAGAGACACACAGCTGGGGTCAGAGGTCACTGCTTCACTGAATTTAGGAGGATGACCCATGGATCCGTCACTCCTCAGAGACACACAGCTGGGGTCAGAGGTCACTGCTTCACTGAATTTAGGAGGATGACCCATGGATCCGTCACTCCTCACAGACACACAGCTGGGGTCAGAGGTCACGGCTTCATCTCTGGGTTCTGCAGATGAAGATCTCTCTCTGCTCTCTATAATGACAAACTGACCTCAGACCTGCACACACAGAACACATCACATCACCCATAACAATATACAATATAACAAATCATGCATTACAATATGATAATATATTCAATTATTGATTATGCAGAGAATTGATTATACGTAATACATAAAAAAGGTAGAGAACTGATACTGTAGTTTGAATAATTGCAATCAGTGAGATGATAATAAATAATTCCCTCTACACTTGAACCTCAATCTGAATGATTTAGACAAATGATGTGTCAGGAAAACATGGCTCCTGCTCTCCAAACTACACACATAAAAACACAAAGCATTCTTAATAACTAAATGAAATTATTAAATTCTCTCTCTTTTTAATCTTACCTCAAATATTTCAATGGATCTTATTTTCATAGTTTATTCATATTCTCAGGAAACATTCCCAATCATTTCCCCCCCAAAACGATTCATTTTAGTTGACAAAATGACAAAACATGTCTTAAATGTGAATAATAAATCCTCTGAGCGATGATGTGTGTGAATCAGGATCCATTTAATGATATGAGACGATAAACAGGTCATGTTGTGTAAAATGGACAAACCTGCAGTATATTCAGAATTAAATGTGTAAGTTATATTCCACAAGCTTTCCATAACTTTATTTAGCAGCTAAAATAACAGAGCATGAATTTATTTTGCACATACTGTAAATATCAAAGATTAATGCTTTCAGACGCCATTTTTTTTCCAAGTCAGGCCAGTTTTTTGCTCAGGATTGCTCAGAACATTAAAGTTTGTTTCATAAAGCTGGATTGTCCTGATATGAGTCCGAGAAGTAAGAAGTGATAGTTGATCTAGTTATTAAAACACAGTCTTAATCGAGCGGCTCTGATTATGAAACTCACTTTACGGCACAACTCCCTAAAATGACCATTAAACTGTAAAGACTGAGTTTAATATGATCACACACAGAAAACACTGGACAATAATATGACATGATATCAGAAGCTGATGAATGAACTTACCGTAATGTGATATTTATGACCGTTTTTAACTCCTGGAAATGAGACTTTACATCTCGGCAGAATCGAGTCTTTACTGTCGGTTTGGACTCAGGTGTGTCCTCAGAACGCGCATGCGCAGGAGGCCTCAGGTGTCAACAACACATAAACCCCGCCCATCTCTCTTCTTCTGCTCTTAGTGTTCAGTCGCTCGTTAAATGTGTTTAGCGCCTCCTCCTGGACTGGAGATGGCATTCATTATTTATATTCATTGCACTTCAGTTTAGATATCATTTGCTTCACTGTTATTTCTTATAATGTTTTTATGATTAATATACACTCAACATTTCCCTCACAATTATCTTTATTTTATCTATATTATCTTTAAATTAATTAATCTTTATAAAATAGTTTATTACAATCTATGATGTCTTTTGTGTCTTATGAATGTTTATATTTTCACTGCATTTCCACTGTTTGACCAGCAGGGGTTCTCAGAGAGTCTCGAGCGCTTCAGTGAATCATTTAGTGAATCAGTTGTTGAGTTGAACAGTTTGTGTGAATCACTCCTTCAGGATTATTATAAAGTCCCAGGCACAGCTGCCTCCATCACCTCCATCTGTGTTGTTTCAGTCACTCTTTACTGGATTCTCCACATTTTCCCCATTCAGCTTTATGAAAACACCATCTCTCTATATAGCCTGTCCTTTTATCCACACTTGTGTGTTTCCTCTGGGACGACGACACACTTCTATTATTATACATTCACACTCATTTGGGACATTTACCCTTCTATATGCTAATCTTTAATGAATGTTACACATCCTCCAGCTTGTGTTGTGATTCTGTCTCATCTAACAGAACTATAAGCTGCTAACCAAAGTCCAAGTGCGGTCTTAACCGTGTTTCTAGAGCACAAATAATATCGGCTATATCATCCAGATCTGCAGGAACTTTCTGGAGCTCATTCGCTATTAAACTTCTGTCGTTCCATTGGAGGAAATGAAACGCCGTGAGAAAGCCGATCAGCTCCAGACAAACCATCATAATTGGTGTTCAGCATCTGATGAATAATTCCAGCTTTAATATCTTTAATCCCCAATAACTCTGTTGCTGCTTCTACAATGGTCTGGCTTTTATACTCGCCAGCTCTCGAGGACAACATCGCCCTCCTGTGGACATCATATCATCTTTAGGGGACGACTTCTAGTTCGTCTCACTCCTTCCCCTTCGAAAAAACTCCATCATTGTTTTTTAAGGTCACTCTCTGAGAATCCCAAGAGTTCTTCATCATCATCTCTTCCTTGAGTATTTCCAGCGACTGCCGATGCTGAAGCTCCTCCAGTTGTTGAGCGGTAGGATAACACACTTTAAGTTGAGATGTGTGTAACTGGTAAATCTTCTCCTGTTTCTTCCTGTTCCTCCTGATAGTTTAAAGGGCCCGTCCTACGCTCAGCTCCATAGAGATCCTGCCATCCTGGAGCCAGTTTAGCAGAAATGTGTTCCTCTGCTTTTAAGAGCGGGTGTGAACGCATCCAAACTCTGGCGTTCGTTCTGAATGAAAGTCTTCTTTTACTGTCATAATGTGGCTTTTGTCTGAGACGAGCTCGTGGAGATCCTTTAATTCCTGAAGTTGAGCAGCATTGCTATATGTTGGAGAATCTGGAGAAATGTCCTGGGACTGAAACACGACATCCAATGGAGCTCTGAGAGGCGAGAGCCGGAGATTCTGGACCAGCTGAATTCAGGCCAAACCAAACTCATGAAGGGCTTTTCCTACATCTGCACACTTTTACTTTTAGAAATGGGGACAATCTTTGAAGGAGGAGCAGATAATGTTTTGGTCGTCACAGTAAAAATAACATTAAATATGATAATATTAGAGTTTTGAAGCTGGGAAAAGATGTGTAGTGCTATTTCTGCCCCAATCCCATGGTTACAGTCAGTGTTCCTGCATTAAATCCATGGGGAATGTTGCTGATTTGAGGACTTAAAGCCTTTTATAACTCGTCCATTCCCAATGTTTGTCCTGGTTTCCCCGTCAGTGCTGTTTGATCTGTGCTTTAGCTCAGAGAACTCTGTGCCGAATCTGATGCTTCTCACTAGACCTCCATCGTCCTGAAGTCAAAGGGTTTTCTGAAGGGCTTTTGGTGAAGCGGCTGAAATAAGGTCTGTGGCGAACACAAGCTCAAGACACTTTCAGGCTTTATTCTACAGCATAAACACATCAGTATTACCCCACTCATGATCTTCTGGAGCTGCTACGTGTCTTGAGAAAGGCGTTTGCTAACAAGTGTCTAATGGACGCCAGAGGCAGGCGAGGAGATGAACCGTCTTCAGCCCAAAAGCTAAACTCAGGGGCTTTCACAGCCTCATTCTGCTCATAATTGAGCTCTTATAAACTATTCTCACTCAAACGCTCTGGGGAAATGTCTGAGATAAAAACTGAAAGAGTTGTGGGAAGCTCA
This sequence comes from Pseudorasbora parva, assembly GCF_024679245.1. NCBI lineage: Eukaryota > Metazoa > Chordata > Actinopteri > Cypriniformes > Gobionidae > Pseudorasbora > Pseudorasbora parva. The sequence goes on from NC_090186.1 coordinate 1,020,746, forward strand.
GGGATGGTGACGCTGAAGTCATGTGACCGTGGTGTCGTTCCTTTGTAGCCTAGCTTTAGCTTTTTACTTCTGGCGGCTGCATTTAGGCTTCAGGACTCATAAAGTTGTGTTATAATTATCTTGATGGACAAAATGTGCAAGTGTCACAAACTTGTGTTGATCACAGAGCCTGTTTTTAGCGCTAATCCAAACACCTGAAATCCTATTGGCTCATTCATACGGGCAAGGAGCTTTTGGAGTATCATCATTGGCCAAACCACTCCATAGCAACCAAACAGAGTACCCTAGCAAACATTTAAAAAGACCTATATCCGCATCAGAACGTTGTATAAAGATGAGGGTTGGATCTTTTGACTCATGCTAGCAAACTGGACTGTTAACATGCTAGAATGGTAATAATTAAAAAAAAAATTGTTGAAAGCTAACATAATGTTGGTAAGATCATGTTAACAGGATTAGCATGTTTTTGGTTAACATTAAGTTAACACGATTAACATGTTGCTAGCATTATGCTATCACAATTAGCATAATGTTAACATGATTAGCATATTTGGTGACATTATGTTAACATGATTAGCATGTTGTTATCATAATTCTAACACAATTAGCATAATGTTTGCAACATGATTAACATGCTGTTATCAGATTAGCATGTTTGATAGCATTAAACTAACACAATTAACATGTTTTGTTAACATTATGCTAACACAATTAGCATAATGATAGCATGATTTTAACACAATTGACCCTTCGCTAAGCCCCGTTTCCCGTAGTTACTGTTGCTACGCCTGTCAAGCTTTCGCGCCTGACACGTCTATTACAGTATGTATGCGCCGGTGTCAGACATTTCCGAGGAGATAATTAGTCATTTCTGGCGAACAGGGGAAATATCTGAGAGAGTAAGAAAAAATTGACTGCAGTATGTATTTGCGGGATATATCCGCGACATATTATGCAACCGATTACAGAATAATTTCAATAAAATTGAAGCTAAAGCGTATGGTCTCAGCGCAATCAGCAGCTGCCTCATATGTATGTTCATGCACAACAGGGTAAGTAAAATGAGAAAATAATCAAATAATTATAAATCAAACAACTTATCAATAAATCTTGTGGAATAAACACAAGACATTAGCCTGAAAACTTTTTAATGATTCTCCGGCTTAACGTTATATTTAGCGCGCCGGGCTACTGCTCACATGTCGTGTGTCTATAATCTACTCCTTGGACCTGGCCCTAGCCTGAGATTCTGACCTGAGCCATTCATCAAAAACCACACATTTACTGAAACCTTATAACAGAAAGCCAGTCTCTCAAACATGATGGGTTTTATTAATATTATAAACACAGCCACTGCAACAATCCTTATGAAAAAGGTCTTAATTTGCACACATTTTGTCTAAACAAAACTACAATACAAAACTAATAAATAAAGCTAAGACAGTTCTTTTTATAGTCTATATACTGCATCATATGTAATAACTTGCATCAGTCAAAAACCTCATGTATTTTCAGTTTGTTGAAGCAAACGTAGGTGTTTTTGTTAATCCTGACGACATTTAACGTTGTGAATGGGGTCTCACACACACTGTTTATAGAGTTTATAGAGTTCTTACTATGTTCTTTGTCCAATTTAACACTTAGCTAATCACTATTAGCATGTAGCTATTCACTGCTAGCATGTGTAGCATGTTGGAAGTGCTGTTTGCAAGCATGAGTCAAAAGAACCAACCCCCATGTCTCTACGATGTTCTGATGCAGAGGTCTACATGGTTGCTAGGGTACTCTGTTTTGGTTGCTATGGAGTGGCTTGGCAGCATCCCATAATGATACTGCAAAAGCTCCTTGCCACTATGAATGATATAAACCAACCCCCATTCCTCTATGACATTCAGATGTGAAGATATCCATAGGTGGATTTGGGTTGCTAGGGTGCTTGATAATGGTTGCTAGGGCATGGCTAGGAAGTGCTGAAGGTGTTTTGTGATTGGCCGTTGATGTCCTGAGTCAATCAAACGCACCCTCGTGTTTCTATGACACTTCTATCCAAAGATATCCCTTTGATCTCTTTCAATGGAAGTCTATGGGCTCTAAAGGGTTGCTAGCGCGTGGCTTAATAGCACCACAAAGATCCTGAGATAGTGATTGGTTGCCTGAGTAAATTGAGCCCGCCCCCTTGTCTCTCTGACTCTGTGAACCAGAGCTATGGTCAATACAAAATCCCTCTGCGATTTACCATAGTAGGAAAAACACATGCGTTTGATGGGACATCTCTCCCCATAGTAAGGCAATGGGGCAACTTTGGGCAGCTCTAGCACCCCAGGGGTAAAACTTACACCCCATTGAGATGTCTGTCCTGAGAGTTCCTGTCAGCCTCTTCAAATGTCGTATAAGTAACGAGTGTTTATGAAATCCTCACTCGGAGCTCTGAGTGGTCAAAGTTTCCGCAATGTTAAGTCAATGTAACTTTTCGGCTCCTTTCGCACCCCCGATCCCTTAGAAGAGACACAGCACACCACAGCGCAAAAATCCGCACGATTGGATCCTTCATTTGTTGGGTCTTTGCCAGAAACTCTGTGAGGAGCAGCGCGGATGTAAATGTGTCAGAACAGTGAGAGCGAAGAGCAACACTACGGCTACAGTGCTTCAGCTACGCTGGAGGACATCTGTAAGGCAAAGCTTCCTTCATCATCATCAGGACACGTTTATTTGGAAGGACCTTCGGCTTTTGGCAATGAACCAACATGACTTTAGCTGTGGAGCTGACAGGATTCCAACACATCTGGTGTTTGGCACACACACTGAAGCTCACGTCACAGCGAGCCTTAAAGCTCCCCACTGTAGCTCGACTGCAGGAGAAGATTCAGAGGATTTCTGTGCTCTTCCATAGGAGCACCACAGCAGCGGGAGAACTGAAGAGGAACCAGACGATGGTGGACCTTCCACAGCTCAAGCTGATCACAGATGGTGCAGTCCATCAGGTGGACCATATGAGATGCTGTCCCGTTTCCTGGAGCACAATCCTGCTGTTGATCTCAAATTACAGCTTTGTCCCCGTTAGGATTGAATCACAGGACCGGATACCAGTCATTTGGCCAAGAGATCTCTTATTGATTATCTTTGTATGTCAGACATAGTAGAGACATTGAAAAGTGATTATTTCATGCTAGCTGTTTGTGTTTGTCCACTCCTCCGTTCCTCTACCCTTCTCCCTTCTCCATCCCTCCTCTGTCCCTCTTTCTCTTCATCGTTGTCGTCGTCTCCTTCGCTGTTGTCGTCTCGTTGTCTTCTGGGCAGTTCACTGAATTTGGATGTTATATAGAGGAACTCACTAGGAAGAGATTTCCTCAGAAGGTAGAGAACATGCGTCATATGTTTAAAATAGAACGTATACTTCATGCTTCCATGTGTTGCTCAATCCACTTTCCTTATAAAGAACAGTCAACGCTACATCCCGAAACAAACACATCAGCAGAACTATAGCCCACTGTATGCCACTTGGTACATGTGTGCACATTCTTGATCAAATATAGCTCAGCCATGTCTCTCCTTGGGACACATGTACAAACACAGGCGGACTTTACAACATACATTAGACTAATAATAATACAAAAAATACCAATAAACCATCAAATGTCCATCTTCAGTGGCATCTGTGCTGATCTTTGATCTCCTGAGGTGAGCGGTTTACTGAGACTTTCAGCACTGATACGACTAAAGCCTTAAACAACATTACATCCCTTGGGGATTGTGTTGATTTCATCTCATTTGTTGATGTGTTGCTAGGAAAAGTTCATCTTATTTTCATCTGAAATGATTAAATGAATCTTGTAATGAATGTTGCTCTGCTGTTTTTAAAGGTGAGAACGAGAGTCTCTGACATCTGCACCTTGACTGAGATGGAAATCTCAAATGCTGAAGAGGTCGATCAAGCCCTCAAGCCTATGCTGGTGGAAACAAACGTCATGTGTGAGGAGAAGACCCAACAGTTTCTATCATTGCTCCGCTTCACACACACCTGTTGAGTGCCATGATCAGCACTGCTAAAGACTCAAAGAGATGAAGATCTACCAAGAGCTCTCAGAGAGATATAATCCTTCAGAGGAGAAGAGCAACCTCTCCATCTCATCAGCCTCAGACCCTCGGTTTAAATCTCTGCCCTTCCTCTCTCCAGAAGACACGCATCAGACATTTACCACAGTGGGCTCAAAGGCGGCTGCTCTTAAGGGACATTCATTTATTAATCCTCTAAAGGCTCAGCTTTATACTTTAAAACCATTACATGTCATTTTAGTTGAGCACTGAGCATTTAGTCTGAATAATAATGCAGCAGGTCAACAGGTGTCCACTGTTTTCTTCACGGAGGCTTCAGTCTTAATGGCCAGCAGATTTCAGATCTCTCCTCCTCCTGAGCAGGAGGGAAGCACCAGGTACTGTTTGCTGCTGAGAGGATGATAGACTACAGTGAGCCTGGAAAAGATCTTTCCACTGTCCAAAGAGGAGGAAATCTGCTCTTGCTGATCCGCTTGGACAGATGTTCAACAGCAGTAGCTCCAGTACGTCCACACCTTCAGCCTCCACAGCTGGATCATGAAGAGAAACATGCTTATGTGACTCTCACCTTAATCTACTGGGAATGCTTCTGCATTAAAGATAAACCAGCTCTAAGCACTGACATGTTTCCAGGTTTACATCAAATAAGTTGGCCAAGTTGTAATTAAGTTTTCAGAAGTTGATTTGCTGAGAAGTTTACAGTTTACAGAAAACTCTTGTTAGAAAGCACTGCAGTGTGTTCATGTTCACAGAATAGTTCATTAGACCCCTTGGTCCTGCAATGGGACCAGATTTTGTGATATAAGGTTTTATACCGGGGGGTTTTCTATCGCCATCACTATTTTTAGTAATGTATGCATTTCACAATTTCAATAAATTGGAGGAGTGTGTTTATATCATATATATTATATATACCTTGTTCTCCAGCGCTCTCTGGTAAACCATCTCAGCCTGGGCCGGCTGCCCTCGCTTCTCAAACTGATGAGCCCAGTCGATATACAGCTCCGCCGCCTGCGTCCCCACGCCTCGGCCCTGAAGACGGCTGTACACCTCCATCGGATCGCTGCAGAAACTGGCCTGGACAGAGAGAGCAGGAGTGTGTTCATATCAGAGCCGGATCCTGCCTTCAGAAGAGTGTGTGAGAGAGAGCAGGAGTGTGTTCATATCAGAGCCGGATCCTGCCTTCAGAAGAGTGTGTGAGAGAGAGCAGGAGTGTGTTCATATCAGAGCCAGATCCTGCCTTCAGAAGAGTGTGTGAGAGAGAGCAGGAGTGTGTTCATATCAGAGCCAGATCCTGCCTTCAGAAGAGTGTGTGTGAGAGAGCAGGAGTGTGTTCATATCAGAGCCAGATCCTGCCTTCAGAAGAGTGTGTGTGTGAGAGAGCAGGAGTGTGTTCATATCAGAGCCGGATCCTGCCTTCAGAAGAGTGTGTGTGAGAGAGTGTGTGTGTGTGTGTGTGTGTGTGTGTGTGTGTGTGTGAGAGAGAGAGAGAGAGTGTGTGTGTGTGTGTGTGTGTGTGTGTGTGTGTGTGTGTGTGTGTGTGTGTGTGTGTGTGTGTGTGTGAGAGAGAGAGTGTGTGTGTGTGTGTGTGTGTGTGTGTGTGTGTGTGTGTGTGTGTGTGTGTGTGTGTGTGTGTGTGTGTGTGTGTGTGTGTGTGTGTGTGTGTGTGAGAGAGAGTGTGTGTGTGTGAGAGAGTGTGTGTGTGTGAGAGTGTGTGTGTGTGTGTGTGTGTGTGTGTGTGTGTGTGTGTGTGTGTGTGTGTGTGTGTGTGTGTGTGAGAGCAGGAGTGAACCTACACATCTGACGCAGTGAGCGACGTATCGCGGGTCGTTGTGGTATCGCTCATCTTGAAGGAAGGTCTGAACGATGCGCTCCAGAACCACAGACAAACCCTTCCTCTCCTCCACTGACAGCTTGCTCTCCAGAAACTGAACAAACCTGCCACAAACCAGCCATGAGTGACAGACAGAGAGGGGATCATTTCATCAGAGCTATAATAAAGACATTAAAGATGTTCTTACTTATCCCAGGGGTCTAACGGGTCATCTCCAGCATAGCTGCGCACGCTCAGCTCAAACGCCCTGCAGTGAGGAAGAGATCATCAGTGTTATTCACCTGCCAGTGGTCATAATGATATGCCTGATCGCTGTAGAGTAAAGTGGGATGCTCAGAGCCAGACGATCACATTAACTATTGATCAGAGAATCCTGAAACTGCAGAAACTGTTGATCACTGATAATAATCCTAAATGTGTGTTGATGATCAGATCCTCATCTGAGAATGATTAGTGAAGGATCATGTGACACTGAAGACTGGAGTAATGATGATAAATTCAGCTTTGATCACAGGAATAAATCACACTTTACTATATATTCCCATAGAGAACAGATGATTTACACTGGAGGAATATTTCACTGCTTTACTGGAGTTATGATCAGATTAATGAGCAGAAGAGACTCAAAGACTGTCATAGATGTATGAACATGTATTAAAACACACAAGCCCAGAGAAGGGAGGCACACAGTTGTGTTATATAGAACAAAACATCATGATATTGAGCCATATTAATAACCCAACTGAATCATAAACATCATCAGGACCAATACACACTCTCGGTCAGATGCTAACACGCTACTTACTGAAAATAAGAATTAATGTCCATCGTTTCTTCTTGTTGAACACAGAAAGTCCGTGGGGGAATGTTTACGGTTAAACGAGACTCATTTAAAACACGTTAATAACAATATTAATCGCTAATATTTCCGTTAACTAGCCCCGCTCTGCTAACTGTATAACTGCAACAACGACATGTTTTCAAATGTACCGCTTAGCCAATCATTAGCCTTCATGAGGCTCAACAGCCAATCAGAGTCCGACACAACAGCGCGTCACGTTTACTCGGTGGCTCCGCCCCCTCTAAGGCTCTGGGTGGAGCTGGGCGGAGCCTACATGAATATTCATGAGTTTCCTGGTTGGCGTTAAAGACTCTGAGAATATGAACCCGTGCTCTCTGGATCATCACAGAAACTGTTCTGAGATTTCCAGCTTCACATGAAAGAGCAGGACAGACCTCACCGCCGACAGGAAATACAGAAATACAGAAATAAAGAGAGACTCAGTGATTGTGAGAGAATTCATTCTGCTGATCTCATCACATTCATGATTATTCATACTGATGAAGGGGGGGATTCTGAAATCCACTGCCGCTTCAATATACCTGTATATATTTATATCCTAATTAACTTCATAATCAAAACTTTAATCAATATTTATCCTATATTATTATAATGATTCTATCCAGTTATGATTTTGCTTTGTTTCTTGTTTTCTAAAGTGTGTATTTGGTCTCTGAGGAGTGACTGAGGGTCTGGCCTAGAGATGTGTGATGTGTCACTAAACACTGGCAACAAGGTCGTGATTTTGGAGGTATCACACACCCCTAACATGTTAGGAGTGCAGTAACAGGGTTTGCTCACTTAGCCTGGCTTCCAGATATGAAATATGGATTTGTCTTTCATTTAATTTATTATGTTTTTTTTTCCTTTTTTATTTCCTTTTACTGAAACACTAAAGACTCAAGATGAATATTGCCTGCACTATTGTGTGTCCCTCTCACTAAAGGAAAGCACATGTTATCAGTATGTTTTGGTAAGAACTAGTTAGAACTGGAGCTTAATCAGCTCCAACCGTGGAGAGACTGTGTATCTGTGTGTGTGCGCAATATTCTATGCTCCAGATCAGAATGGTGTCAATGGGCACCCTAAGCGATGGGTGGACTTGTTGTTCTGGGCAACCTGGCGCCTGCTCCAGATCTGGAAGGTCACTACGGGCCTAATTCTGGGGTGAAAGCGTCAACAAGTGACACGTCAGTGGAAACGTGCATCAGATTAACTGACTCGAGTGGAAATTATCATGACTGTGCATTGTCTCTGAGCCAATCAGAACCATCCACATTGCAGTAATGACGTGGATAAGACCTTGAAAACGGTATAACTGTTGGGACAATTGTATGTATGATAGGGCGAGGCAACGAGACGGTGAGAGAGGGAGCGCGGCCTACGAACTCCTTGTGAGACTTGAAGCTGGCTTCTGCTTTTGAAACTGCAAACTATTCTTAAGTAAATTCTTCTTTTAATTAATTGCAATCCTGACTCTGTCTTCATTTCTTCACTACTGGTCCTGGGTCATAAGCTGTTAACCCCTAACACTGTCATCAGTTCACATCAATCATTCATAAACCACTTCATGATTAAATCAATCAGTCCTTTATTACATCTCATCATCAGTTTACAATATACATATTAGAGCAGTCTGACAATATAGCAATATTATTACAGCCTTATTACAGATTCACAGCAGTGTGTGTGTGTGTGTGTGTGTGCCTTATTACAGATTCACAGCAGTGTGTGTGTGTGTGTGTGTGTGTGTGTGTGTGTGTGCCTTATTACAGATTCAGAGCTGTGTGTGTGTGTGTGTGTGTGTGTGTGTGTGTGTGTGTGTGTGTGTGTGTGTGTGTGTGTGCCTTATTACAGATTCAGAGCTGTGTGTGTGTGTGTGTGTGTGTGTGTGTGTGTGCCTTATTACAGATTCAGAGCAGTGTGTGTGTGTGTGTGTGTGTGTGTGTGTGTGTGTGTGTGTGTGCCTTATTACAGATTCAGAGCTGTGTGTGTGTGTGTGTGTGTGTGTGTGTGCCTTATTACAGATTCAGAGCTGTGTGTGTGTGTGTGTGTGTGTGCCTTATTACAGATTCAGAGCTGTGTGTGTGTGTGTGTGTGTGTGTGTGCCTTATTACAGATTCAGAGCTGTGTGTGTGTGTGTGTGTGTGTGTGTGTGTGTGTGTGCCTTATTACAGATTCAGAGCTGTGTGTGTGTGTGTGTGTGTGTGTGTGTGTGAGAGAGAGAGAGCGAGTGTGTGTGTGTGTGTGTGTGTGTGTGTGTGTGTGTGTGTGTGTGTGTGTGTGTGTGTGTGTGTGAGAGATCTAGATTCATAACATCTAGACACTAATTAATGAAAAAAACGTGAAACTAATTATGTGAGGTTTGATGACTGTGTGTGTATGTGAGTGTTATAAAGAGGTTTTACAGGTGTGTGTGTGTGTGTGTGTGTGTGTGTGTGTGTGTTTGTGTGTGTGTTTGTGTGTGTGTGTTATTTAATCTGACACAGAGACACTGAAGAATCATCATAAACCCAAAATCCAGCACAGAGTGGTTCAGTGAATGTGGTGTTGAATGTGTGTAAGTGTGTGAGTGTGTGTGTGTCAGTGACGCTGTAGAAGGACAGAGTGCCGGCCGACACGTCCACACACACTCCTGCTCTCTGAGAGGATGAACTGATGGCAGGAATATCAGTCCTGATATTATTGTGCCAGACAGAGAATCCTTCACCAGAGCAGTCCAGACTCCAGGATTTGTCATTGAGTCCAAACAAACAGTCTTTACTCCATCCTTTCCTCCTGATTCCTTTATATGCCACTGATATTTCAGCATCTTCGCTCCATTCGGCCTCCCAGTAACAGCGGCCAGTCAGACTCTCTCCACACAGAACCTGAGGATACTCATCAAATCTCTCTGGATGATCAGGATACGGCTGAGGCTCTAACACACACTCCACCTTCCTGTTCCCCTCAGACAGAACGAGACGAGTGTGTACTGTGTGTGGATCCAGTGTGAGATCACAGGCATCTGAACACAAGAAGAGAGAAACATCTAGAACAACAGACACTAGACGAGTGTGTGTGTGTGTGTGTGTGTGTGTGTGTGTGTGTGTGTGTGTGTGTGTGTGTGGATCCAGTGTGAGATCACAGGCATCTGAACACAAGAAGAGAAAAACATCTAGAACAACAGTCACTAGACGAGTGTGAGTGTGTGTGTGTGTGTGTGTGTGTGTGTGTGTGTGTGTGTGTGAGAGAGAGAGAGTGCCTGCCTGACTGACTGTGTGTGTGTGTGTGTGTGTGTGTGTGTGTGGATCCAGTGTGAGATCACAGGCCCCTGAACACAAGAAGAGAAAAACATCTAGAACAACAGTCACTAGACGAGTGTGAGTGTGTGTATGTGTGTGTGAGAGAGAGTGCCTGCCTGCCTGCCTGACTGTGTGTGTGTGTGTGTGTGTGTGTGTGTGTGTGTGTGTGTGTGTGTGAGAGAGAGAAAGTCCCTGACTGACTGTGTGTGTGTGTGTGTGTGTGAGAGAGAGTGCTTGACTGACTGTGTGTGTGTGTGTATGTATCTGAGTGAGTGAGTGAACGTGTGTGTGTCTGAGTGGACAAGTGATTGTGTGTGTGTGTGTGTGTGTGTGTGTGTGTGTGTGTGTGTGTGTGTGAGAGAGAGAGAGAGTGCGTGACTGTGTGTGTGTGTGTGTGTGTGTGTGTGTGTGTGTGTGGATCTAGTGTGAGATCACAGGCATCTGAACACAAGAAGAGAAAAACATCTAGAACAACAGTCACTAGACGAGTGTGAGTGTGAGTGTGTGTGTGTGTGTGTGTGTGTGTGTGTGTGTGTGTGTGTGTGTGTGTGTGTGTGTGTGTGTGTGTGTGTGTGTGTGTGAGAGAGAGTGCCTGCCTGACTGACTGTGTGTGTGTGTGTGTGTGTGTGTGTGTGGATCCAGTGTGAGATCACAGGCATCTGAACACAAGAAGAGAAAAACATCTA